>NC_041341.1:30234329-30456829 GCF_004354835.1 Perca flavescens
ATGTCTATATTGTCTAACTGTAATGTCTGTAATGTCTAACTGTAATGTCTGTTATGTCCAATTGCAATGTCGGTAATGTCTAACTGTAATGTCTGTAATGTCCAACTGTAATGTCTGTAATGTCTATCTGTAATATCTGACTGTAATGTCTGTAATGTCTAACTGTAATGTCTGTTATGTCCAACTTTAATGTCTGTAATGTCTAGCTTTGTAAATTATAGAGTGTGGTCTAGACCTACTCTATCTGTAAAGTGTCTCGAGATAACTCTTGTTATGATTTGATACTATAAATAAAATTGAATTGAATTGAATTGAATTAATGTCTGTAATGTCTAACTGTAATATCCAACTGTAATGTCTGTAATGTCTTTACTGTAATGTCCAACTGTAATGTCTTTACTTTAATGTCCAACTGTAATGTCTGTAATGTCCAACTGTAATGTCTGTAATGTCTAACTGTAATGTCTGTAATGTCTAATGTCTGTAATGTCTAACTGTTATGCCTGTAATCTCTAACTGTAATGTCTGCAATGTCTAACTGTAATATCCAACTGTAATGTCTGTAATGTCTAACTGCAATGTCCAACTGTAATGTCTGTAATGTCTAACTGTAATGCCTGTAATGTCTAACTGTAATGGCTACAGCCTTTGGAGGCTACAAGCTTCAAAGTCACCTTGGCCGCCTGTTTGCGTCGAAACGTCGCTCTTGTCGCCTAGCAAACTTGACAGCTGCAGCTGACAAGTGATCAAAACGTTAACTACAACACGGAAATGGAGCCAGAAGTTGGTCTTTTTATTTTACCATTTGGTCAAGTGTCTCAAAGAGAGAGAGAGGACATGTGAACATCTCTTTTCTCCAAGACTGTCCCCTCACAACGAGTCTTTGAGCATGACAGTAAGCCAGATATCCAGCAAATGTTTCCCTGGCAGAGCTAGCTGGCGTCAAGCCAGTTTATGGAGCTCCTCAGCTTGTGTGGGCCTGTGCTTCTACTTGAATGCTGGGAATCCTGGGGCTGCGAAGGATACAACAGTTGGATCCTCTGAATTCTGTAAAAGGAGGCCGCATTTGAAGGAGCCTTCGAAATGAAATGGGACATCCTTCGTCGCGCCGGTGTGACGCATACAGCCCACGAATTGGGACATAGCTAAAGTCCGCGCAGGGAGGAGGTCAGGGTGGGTGGAAATTTGTCAAACAAACATGACTTTCACCCAGGAGTCCACTGTTCGTGTCCCCTGTGAAACCAAAAGTAAACATTGACTTATTTTAACAGACTTGTGTTATGTCACTTACATACATAACACACATATTTGGTTGAAGCCAAACTGCAATCTAACCAAGTAGTTTTGTTGCCTTAACAGGTTTCTGCACTGGCATGGCAATGAATCAGCCCAGAAATGTGAGGCATTGCGTGTCACACCAGATAGATGGTCAACTAAACATACACAGACAGGCCATTAAAGCCATAGATAGATAGGTGAAAAGACCACTGGATATGAAGACGGACAAGATAAACATAATTAAACCTTCACTGTGTACATACGAACGAAGCTGCTCTCTCATAAGCACTGCCTGGGAATATGCAGCCAGGTTAAAGAGGGCTATTTCCTCCATTTCTCAACTGCGGGTCAGGCACAGTCTAGTATTCAAAGTGGTGCACTGATGCAATTGATATGATTTCTTAATAAAGCTGCAGAAGCTGTGAAGTGATGGAAACAAATGGACAGGGCTGTCATGGTTGACCAGCTCATGAACTTTGTGCTGAGCTATAACACTGGAGCAAAACTGAGCTGTGTGCTCCAGAGAATCGCTAAAAGCTAGACTGCTCATTCAACTGCAACTCTTTCATTCATTTTCTGACTTCAGGGCTTATTGAAAGAGCCAGAAAACTGAGTGTGTGGGGACGTGTGTGTGTGTGTGTGTGTGTGTGTGTGATTGAACAGCAAACCACACCTCTGTATATTATTGTCTTCTCGTTGTTAACACAGTGGCAAAAAACGAATTAGGTGCACATTAGGCACACTCAACACAACAAAGACATCTCTTTGGAGATCAGCTTCTCTCCACCTGATGAATGAGCCCAGTATTTAATTGCTTCTCAGCTTCTCTTGAGAAAACATATCCAGGTTCCTGGTTCGCTAGATGTTTAAATCTCATTTTCTTTGGCTCTCTGTTATTTCACATGGGGCAGGTAGGTTACAAGAAGCTTGTCTGAGGCTGTATGCTGGAAGCAGCTTTCTGTAGTTTTACATGAGGTAGGGTGGCTGTGGGGACTGAACCAACAGACCAAAAAAAATGAGATGAAAGCTGCCAAACAAGCTGCAGATGTTTTGTGTTGATTCTCAGTGGAGTCTTTCACATTAGTCCAGACAGACACTATACAAATTAAGCCAGATTTTTACATAGAATTGCTTGGAATTTTACAATTGTGCCAATGTTTATTCCAGATTGTCGTTGTTTGATCAGTTTGATCAGTCAACATGTTTGATTAATTGCCTGAACAATCAATTATCTGGCTGCTGAAAGGATGATTTTTTTGAATTGGAAAATTCACAAGCTAATTGGTTTTTGTCATGATCCTGGGTTTAGTTAGTTTCCTGTTTTACTTCTTTGTCATTTCTTGTTTAACTTCCTGCCTTGCGTGTTTTTGAGCCTTAATTTACTGCCTTAATTGTCTGCCCTGATGTGTTTCACCTGTCCATTTTTACCACCTTCCTGTCCTTGTGTATATAAGTCTGGAGTTCTCTTGTTCTGTGTTGGATTGTCTGTGTTCCTTCCTGGCTCGCACTGTGTAGTTTCCTTCAATTTGTCTTTCTAGGCAGCATGGTGGCTCACTGGTTAGCAATTTGCCTCACAGCAAGAAAGTTCAAATCCAGGTTGTCCCAGGCCTTTCTGTGTGGAGTTTCCATGTTCTCCCTGTGCTTGTGTGGGTTTTGCAGGTTTTTGCATGTCTTTATGGTGGGAAGAAACCGGTTTCTTCCCACCATAAAGACATGCATGCAACTAGGACTACAGTTGAAAATTAGCCGACTGGCTAACGCTGGCGCATTTACAGAAATGTTGATTAATGTGCTAATTGTCCTATCAAAATAAATAAATCTTAGTGTTTCTGGATTTTCTTTTGTGGCCTGTCTGTTTTTGGATACAGTTTTTTGTTATTAAAGCCCACTTTTTGTTCAATCAACCTGTCTTTTGGTCTCCTACTTTTGGGTCTTCCTTTTTAAATTTGCAAAAGTGACAGTTTTTCAATAGATAACTTTAACTTGAACTCTTACATCTTTTGGCATTAAACAGATATCAGATGCAATTCTGATATGATTTTGGATCTTCTCCTAGCTGGGTAATGCTGACAATTTGAACAAGGAGCTGTGGAGGCTGTGTGAGAGGAAACGCAAACATGAAAAACAAGCCAGTGCTGGTGCTAGGCTAAAGGCTAACCCCAGCACACCAGCTCTCCTGACTGTTTTCACAGCAAATGGTCGCTTTCTGTATTAAATTTGACAAAAAATGTTTACACAATTTCTTCATATATGTACAAAATATAGACCGATCACAATAAAGTCTCTTATCCATACGAATAGCTTTGAATTAGCTGCAGCCATGAGCCTTTGTCTACAGTAAACAACATTTTTACAGAAGGGACTTGCGCATGCATCCGCATTTGACAGCCAATAGGAACGCTCCATCTCTCTGAAATGACCTGTGATTGGCCAAAGTCTCCCGTCACGAGCTAGATTTTCTAAAGCTTGAAAACGGAGGCAAAATGAGGTGCAAAAGACTAGTTTTCTCTCAGACCACTTGAATTACAATATCCTGAAAGATTATTATATTGTTGAATATATGATGCCAAAAATGAACTACCTACTGCAGCTTTAACATTAGTATAATGTTATATTTTTTGCTATGCTGTGTTAGAGACGCTAACCCTAAGCCAAGAGACCACATGGTCTGCCGTCACTGTAACTCAGCACCCTTAAGAAGTGTTCACACATTCAAGCGTCTCTCTTTAGAATAGAATTATTTGTCTTTATTTTCAGTATACAACAAGATTTAAAAAACAAAAGAAATTGCTTGCTAGTTCCCATTATAAAGTCAGTTGTGTTGTAACAGTAATTAACCTTGAGCCTTATCTCAAACTATGCTGTGTTGGGTCCTTGAAGTTCAGGAAATTTGGCCTGGAAAGTCCTTGGAAAATCCCTGAATTTGACTGGAAAATCCTTGAATGCCCTTTACAGTTAACAGTTAGTTAGTATTTTAGTATTTAGTATTTTAGTATTTGTTTTTGATTTGATAAAAATTACATATTGATTTGACCAAGATATAACAAGTGTTGAAAAAGAGAAGTGTTGTCTAGTAGCAACATTTCTATACAATTTCTATAATATATAACTCAATTCTTTTTTTCTATCATCATAGCATTGGTTTTTAACCAGTCACATTCAAACATGTCGGCCCCAGTACCCTTCTAATATATTTATATAAGACAGACTGCAGGAGATAGATTAAAGAACAGCTTACTGTAGTTATGCAGAGTGCACAGGTTAGTGATTGGATGAGACAAAAGAGAGGGATTAATTAGGCTCACTGATTAATGATTCAAACCAAAGTTCATTTGAATAATTGAATAATAAAGCAGGAGAAGGAATAATGAGCTATAGGTGTTTAGCTTAGCATAAGAGGGAGTGGTGAATGAAAAATGTAAAAATAAGCGTGCATGACGTAGTTTCCTGCATTGAATGTCTGAAATCATGTATTTGTTATAATTATGTTTTTATTTTTTCTGCCACAAAATGTCACTTACCTTTTACATAAAGAAACATTTGCAGTGAATTTAACAGTATTTTATGCTCTCTTATACTCTTAAATGCACCTTAACTTGGACTTATTGCTTATTCAGATTGAAAATGTATTTAGACTGTACAGTGTCCACCATTCATCAGTCCTGGGCAATATGTCTTCATATCAACTAAGCGTGGCACACTTGATGCATCCAGCCACCTAAAACAGCCCAGTAGCTAATGGCAATACTTGAAATTGCAAAATGAAATCAATCAAATTATAACGATGTTTTGCTTTTCATGTAGTTCATTTTTTCCCCAAGTCAATTTCTGCAGAGTCTCACTTGCAGTCAGGTCTGGACTGGCCATCTGGCATACCGAGCATTTTCCCGGTGGGCCGACGCACTTTTGGGCCGAATCGCCGATATAAATTGGCCTTTTTAAAAAATTTTGGCCGGGACGGCCCCTAAAGAATTCACAGTGAACCATTGGTTAATTTTCTTTATTGGCACTGGCCTGACCCAATCAAATCCAGGGACCCCCTTTCCGCACTCCGGGCCGCAAATTTACAAATCCCACCATGGCCACGCCTCCCGGCTCTGAGACACGAGCTGTAATAGTTATGCTGGAAGTTTAGCATCCACCGTTAAAATGGACAAACGACCACTAAAGTGCAAGGGAGGTGCAGAGAAATTACAGGAGAAAAAGATTAAGAATCTACAGGCGGATTCCTCAAAAAATTTCGGACATGTTTGGGGCTGTAGTAGCTGCTTCAACATCAGCATTACCTGAAGCCGAGGAGAGAGAAGAGAGAAACAGCATCATGACAGGGGAGAAGCCGCGAGGAGGAGGCGACAGGGCCACGGGAGCGAGTGAGGAAAAGATAGTAGGCTAGAGGACGATGTGGTAAGGAGTAGGCAAATTAACAGGTACTCTCAGGAAGGGAGGGAGGCTGTGTGTGTGTGTGTGTGTGTGTGTGTGTGTGTGTGTGTGTGTGTGTGTGTGTGTGTGTGTATGTATGTATGTATGTATGTATGTATGTATGTATGTGTGTGTGTGTGTGTGTGTGTGTGTGTGTGTGTGTGTGTGTGTGTGTGTGTGTGTGTGTGTGTGTGTGTGTGTGCTTTTTTGTCACGTCATAACGACAACAAGCAGTTTGGCTGTAACATTAAAGTTAGTGGCTGTCAGGTAACCTAACTGTTTAAGCTTACATTGAAAATGCTGGCGATTAGCCTGTTGGGTAGTGAAAAGTCTGTGATCTATAAAATCAGTGGTGATATAAGCATCAGTGTTCCTTGAATGGCTTAATTAGCTTCTCTTGTATTGGTGCTCTTTTCCAGGGCATATACTACTCTCAGCTTTATTCTAGCTTTTGGGAAGGGTTATGGTTATGGTTATTGTATTTAGCAGACACTTTTGTCCAAAGCGACAAAATATGAATCTTGCAATAGTTAAAATTAAATTTAAAGTTGCTAAGCCAATATTAAGCAAAATAGTAATAATAACAATAATGACAATACAATATCAAATATCAATAATAAAAATATATATAAAAATACCATAAATATACAAATCATAACTCTAAGAATGAATGAATTATTTAAGTGTAAGATCAACAGATAAATCTTGACACCCCTCTTGAAGGATCCAAAACTATCACATGAACGCTGAACAATAGGCAACTCATATCATAGAATGCACCATAGGCGGCGCTAGGCTATTTTTAGGGGTGCTGAAGCACCCCTAAATATCATCTCAGCACCCCTGAAAATAAAGTCCTTATTGTGATAATGTGAGATCGTTTAGTGCTCAAAGTAGTGGCGGTTTTTGGCACGGGCGAACCGGGCAGCCACTTAACATAAAAAAAAATATAAATAATCCTCTGTGCTGCGAAGCTTTTTTCTGTTTTCTATCATTTCACTGTGTGGGGAATTGGCAGATCAGCTGAGAGAGGTCAGCACCCCCTACATTCACAATGAAATGGACTAGTCCGTCCCACAGTGTGCCGCCAAAGATAAACAAACGGTGACAGGAGAAATGGGAAGAACACAGAGATGGAGAAAGACGAGTCTAAACGGTCTAAACCTTTCTGTTATGTCAATGGTCTAAACGCCAAAATGAAAAAAAGTTACCCAAGCGGCTCAAATAAAAGAAAAAAGCAAAAAGACATGTTTTCGGGAGTAGCAGGACCTTCATCAGCTCTACTTTGGTAGCCTACACAATGCATTCTCTGTTGATTAGTTGATTACATTTGCCTTCTGGTTGACAGCACAAAGGAGCGAGGAGAATAGAGAGGGAGAAGGGCAGAGAGAGCAAGATGAACAAGGTGAGAAAATGGCTAGGTAGCCTATAAGACATATATATATATATATATATATATATATATATATATATATATATATATATATATATATGTATATGGTAGGACTACTGTGTTTTATTTTCTCTTTTATTTGAAGATTATTTTCTAGTTGATTACAAAATGTTTTGTATGTGATTGTCAGTGATAGGATGGAGGGAAGGAGATAGAGGGAGAGAGGAGGATGGGGAGAGAGAGAGAAGGATGGAGACAGAGTGGACAAAGAGAGGGACCTGGAAGAACCAGGTGAGAAAGTGGACATATATTATACGGGCAAGAACACTTAAAATATTCCATTCACATTATATTTACATATACATTTCATGGAGGACTAGGCTCTTAAGAAAAACAGATGTTGTGTTTTCCCCATCTGGTTCAGAGGCATTATTAGATTAGATGAAAAAGTTGAAAATCAACAGCAGAAAAAAACATGAATAATCTTTTCTAAAAATATGTTAAGGCTTATTTTACCATTCAAGGTATGTGCAGGGGTGTAGCTCCAAATTCTGGGCCCTGTGAAAGGCATTTTCTATGGGCCCCTCCCTGCAGCCAAAGCTATGAATTCTAGCATATTTTTGGGCCCTCCTCACATGAGGGCCCTGGGCACTCAGTCCCCTTCTCCCCCCCAGTCCAACACCCCTGGGTATGTGTGCTGCAATAATCATGCTTTGTAGTTTCCATCTTTTTTCACAGCAGATGCCTTGAATCTGTTGATAGTTTGTCATAATTGCATATCTCAATCTGTCTATTTCTTTCCCCAAAACTCACAAGAAGTCATGATTTAAGGGTTTAAAAAAAAAAAATCTTACGGGAGCATGCCCCCAAACCCCCCTAGCTTAACTGCTATCAACTTTTCATTAGGGGCTGAGCACCCCCAAAGGTCAGCTCCTAGAATCGCCCCTGGAATGCACGCATATTTTAAGAGGACTGTCTGCAGGGAATGTGTTACGGTGGGTGTGGGCCGCCTAGGCCAAAAATGCCAGGGCAGATTTGTCCCAGTCCAGCCCTGCTTGCAGTACACCTTTCTACTATGTATGCATCATCTGACTGACTTTGCCTCTTTATTTATGGCCCAGTATATCATTAAAGCAGTTAGATTCACTACGAGGGGTACAGCAGTGTATAAGGCTCCAGGAAAGTCACAGGTTTCTTGACAGTTATGAGGCCCTAAAAGTCCATGTGAAACAATAGAGGACGTTGAGCATCCCAGAGGAAGAGACAGAGAGTGGTAGGAGAGGATGAAGACAGAGAGAGAGGGGCAGTATAATGAGAGGAGAGACAGCATGTTGCTCATGATGATGGCCTGGAGGAGACACTTTGTGGTAGTCGAAGTCTCCACACAGTTGTTGGCATGCACTGTCTGTATTTTATTATCCTTCTCTGCATCTTTCTGTTTCCATTATCATAATAATTTCACAAAAAATGTATAACGTATAATGTGATATTTCCCAATTGAACATCGAAAATAAGTAATACATCTGATGACAAAGATGTGCAAGGATATTAAAGATTGAATTTCTATTGTGACGGCTGTTGACAGAATCTTCCAGATTATGCTTTTTGTTTCCAAAGTTTCATGCTTTCTCCTCATCCACAGCCAAGCCATGACAATCACCACAACCATGGCTAAAATTAACCTAAAAGTGCATCTCATAACCCTTGCTTGATAGCTCCTTGAATCCTCTGTCCTCTGCGGAACCGGAAGTTGTTCTGTCCCTCCTTGGTGAAGGCCATCTTAAAGCTCCTATTTCTGCCCCGAGGAGCGGGCATCGAGGAGCGAGCATCAAGGAGGGATCATCAGGAGCTATAGGCAAGGAAACACGAGAGCAGCCTTCCCGGAAGCTGTGCAGCTGAAGGAGTTGCTAACTCCGCCCACACAGCTGATAAATTCATGTGACGCTTCAAAGGAAAGGACGACTCATCCCGTCCTCATCCGACTAAGACGCGGGGAAGGGACACTAAGTGCTAACATCAGCATGCTAACATGCTCACGATGACAAACATGCTGATGCTAATCAAGTAGCACTAAACACAAAGTAAAGCTGAGGTTGTTAGGAATGTTTGATGAATAGTTTTGCAGGTAATAGTAATAAACCAAAGTGTTAGGCAAATTAAATAATGTTGACCTGATGATGGCGCTAGATTAAAAAGTTAAGGGAAAACTAATATTATTAAAATTCATGCTGAGGTAAACATGAATGTGTGTAACAAATTTCATGGCAATACATCCAATAGCTGTTGAGATATTTATATTTTTAATTTATAATGCAATTATGCGTCTTGATAACACGTAAAAACGGGTGAAAAAGCGTGTCATACGCCAATTCATGAGATCAGTCTGGGTTGAGCCATCACTGCAGCAGCGTTAGCATGTAGGCTACTTCCACAACGCGTATTCATGACTCAACCAACTCCTTCTTGTCGGTTATTGGCTGGAACACTTTGTTATGGTTCGTTGTGCAGGGCCCTATTTCAGAAAGCAGGCTCATATCACTAACGTCACCCATCTATGCCCTTACATCCCAGCAGATTATTTGTGTCGCATTACGTTTTTTTGCAAACGGCATTTGTCTTTACAACATTCGTGATGCGGAGTATGTTAGTAAAGCCACTGTAGCAAAGCGCCGTCAGAAGAGTGTGACTCGCTCTGAAACGTGTTTTAAACGTTTTTAAAAGGAGTTCCACAGTATTGCAGGTGAATGATGTAAACCCTTTGAAATAAAATATTATGGATTATAATTCTGTTAATGATGGTGCTGCAGCCTCAGAATGGGATTAGTAGGCCTAGGACTTTTTCGTCCACAGTATTGCACATAAATGAAATAGATTATACGTTCAATACCATTTCACCAGTAATATTAGGCTATACTTATGATTAAATATGATATACACTATATTGGAATATACGCATTTATTTTAGCAATTTTCTCCCACGCAAACTCTCTCTCTTTTGCAGCAGCCGCTGTGTTGTTTTTTTTTAACTCGCTGTATGTGCGCATAAATATTTCCCCCGACCCGTTTGTTTGTGGTTGTTACCATGGTGAATCGTAGAATCATGGCTCCATTCATGCTGCCTTTTTATTGTGGTGGTGAACCTACTCTGAGTTGATTGAACCAACTCATATCAGCTGTTCTGAAACCGAAAACTCTGAGTTTCCCATCTCAGGGTAAATCAACTCAGAGATCCGGGTTAGACTCAGTTTGTTAAACCTCCTTCCTGGAATAGGGCCCTGGTTGGCGCGGTTTGTTTTTGTTGCTGTTTGTGGAGCCTGGGCTGTCTACAGAGACCGCGTTTTTTTACAGTGTGTCCAGGGGACAGGCAGCTAGCAGATAGTGAGGACATGTTTGCTGTATGTGACAAAAAATGTTAAAGCCTAAAAAACGCGTCACATCACTTAGAGCACCTTTAATATTGAGCGTGTTATTAGAATTCATCCATCTCTAAGACATGCTGTAATAACTTTCCACTATTGAGCCATAATGGATACAAACATGAAGGTGGACATGTGTAGTTAAATGGCCATCAAAAATAAAAGTGTCACTCAGATCTAGCATGCTACCTTTTGGAACAATAAGTGAAATAATGAATCATCCCGCAGTGGTGTAACTCCATTTGATATCCATTAACAGACTACTTCCGTAGCCAGAGCCTCCATATCAATTTATTGGATTGTTTAATGTAATCATGCATAATGCAGAAGGATTAATTGAAAATAGCTGCACCAAGAAGGGACCAATGCATTAAGGAGCCACTTAGAATCAAAAGAGGATTTGTTAAATGGTCCTTCAGTCTTGAGATACCGGCAAATTAATTCAATGGTGGACAAGAGAAACACTTTTTGGAGAGTGCATGATCTTATTAGAAGCTGAATTCCTCCGCTGTTTTATTTTGTAGCTCAGAAATGAATGGATGTGAAGTTGGTAAAGGTGTCCTAAAAGCATCCAGGTGGTGTTAAAATCACAGCACTGGAAATCCGTGATTTTGCAACAAAACATCTAATCAAAGTCTGAATAGAAGTGACATTCATTGTGCAGTTTTCTTCTTCATATTTTTACAAAGTCAGGAAATTGAAAAAGAAAATGCTTTAGTTGAAAGAGAAACACAGTTTTCTACTAAAGTATAGTAAATCATTTCATTGTTTTGGCAGAATGTGTAATTGGGAGCAAATCTCAGTCAGACAAATGTATTTAGTGGTCAAAAAGAGATCTGGGACACCTGCAGCAGATGTTAGTGTTTAATTCATTTCTAACTTCATTAATAGGTTTATAAAAGTAATTCACTGAAATTGCATTTCATACTGACATTATGCAGCATATGGCTCAGTAAAGCACATTTGCTTTTTTATGTCCACATCATTACAAATTCCCCTTCAGGTGAGAACATAAGCTGGCCATCCTTTTTTTGAAATATATGTTTGACCTCAGGCACGTCAGTTGTGTTATTTTTTTACTCAGGTTGGATTCCCTTACCATAACACATCCAGCAGACTGACAGACAGGACATGTCCTGCCCTGGGGTGATGCACTAATCTCAGAATAACAAAACCTGTCCAGGGGAAGCCACATACATTTTCTTCTGGTGGTTAAATACTGAGCAATATCCGCCTTTCTATTTCTCTCCCTGCCTTTACCTTTTGCTGCATCTGGCATTCATTTCTCTACAAACAAATAGCATTCCTCAGAACTCTCATTAACATGCTGGCAGTAGCTAACATAATGACTTGGCCTCTCTTTAGTTTGAGTTCATTTTTAACTCAGGCCTGAAACAGGTCGGGCCACTGTTAACAGTTCAGTTGGGCATACTTATTTTGTTCTGTGGTGAAATTCACAGCCCGGTCTGGGGATTTTAGCTTGGCGCATACCTCAAAGCAAGTTGCAGACAGCATCTTAAGTCTATAAAGTCTATCTTGAAAATAAAAAATAAAATTGGAGCTCATAGTCATATGAACACAAAAGGGGAGAGTTTTAGAAAGGAAAGTATTTTCTTTTTTTTTTAGAACCACGGAGTCTGACACCCAGACAATTATTTGCAAGTGAAATAGGGCATGTTGGAGTCACAAAGAAAAATTATGGCAAAAGTAATTACATAGGTTAAGGGCACCAAGAGTAAAACAAAAGCCTGCGTCACAGAAAAAGAGAATCTGATTGCTATGATTGATTTTGGAGATGCGGGGGTGCTTATGCATGGTAATTTGAGGTTAATTACTTTGGGTATTTATCACAGAAAAAAATAGCAAACACTAACCACAACAATAGAACAAAGTGGCCAATGTAATGGGAAAATTACATTTAAGCACAATTCTTTATATTTTTCTGTTTAATTCATACTTTACTTCTCTCACAAATGCTAAAAGAGTTTATCTCATTTTCCACATGTAGATTTTGATTCTAACTTTGTGAGACATCCAGTCTGGAACATTTTGTGAGCTCTGTTTGCCTGAACCGATAAAGGTACAAGGTCACCCCAAAACTATCTCATGTTTTCCTATGCCAGTTAAGATGTAACTGGGGGGTGAAAGTCATACAGGGAGGAGGAGGTGAGATGACTCCAAGATGTCTCTTGCATTTCTCTGATTGTCTTCATGTGTATCAGATTGCCTGTCAAAATTGTAGTGTCATACTAAGCCAAGTGCGTGTGTGCTGTCACTCTGAAGATGCATATAAGCCTAGTGTTTCTGTTCACTCATTTGAGAAACTGACTCTACACTGGGCTGCGGAATTTTGTGAAATCATGCTGCTCCATATTTGCAAATATATTTTTTTTAATAAAATACAAAAACCCAATTTGGTTTTAGTCTCAGTCTGTCTTATTTGTTTCAATTTACTAAACTCTGAAAACTCTTCCCCCTGCTGCAAAGGAAACTTCCACTACATACATGGCGACGAGAATGGGGATCATGTGCGGGGGTCAGATAAAAGAGACTCCGTGGTTGACTGAGGACTCGCGATCCGAGATCCAACGATCTTCGCCTCTACCTCGCCCAAAAAGCATTCAGAGAGAGAGGATCAGAAACCACGGAGGCCTCTACTGACCCAACACTGATCTATTAAGACGGAAGCAATTCCACACAGCAGGGTAAGATCAAACTCTAATTTAAATTAAATTAAGAGTAATTTGAATTGGCTGTACTGTAGTAAACTTCCAGAAACAAAAACTGACACTAAAATAGGATAACCACTTTGGGGTTGTTTGTATTAATTTTGGGTAGGCCTAGTCTTTTATCTTTGTGTAAATACATAGGCCTACCGTAATTGTGATCATTCTAGCAGTATTTTTGGACCATAAAACTGATCCACGCACGGGTGTGACTTTGCTTTGTAGATTTTCCGGGGACAAATCTAATTAGGTTTTGAAGTAAATCTAATAAATAGTTTTTCAGAAACTGTTTTTTTGTGCTTGGGTTTTTCCGAAATAAGATAGAAACCCGGCCTTACAGTGACGATTGTAAGTAGGATAGAAGTACTTCTTCCCAGTAAAATGGGTAACGGATCGGGCAGATCCGGCTCACACGTCCCTACGGGAACCGTGGTGGATGACATGATGCGAAAATACGGCTCAAAAAGCCTGGGGTGTCTGCCGCATTGGTCCAAAACTTACGGTTTTTCCTGAAAATGGGTCTTTTAGCACGTACAAACTCAAACTGTTAAGACAAGAATTAGAGGAACAAGAAAAAAAACTGAGAAAGAAAGACAAAATTAAGACGAGTGATTTAGAACAAGTGGAGAAAAATAAGGAGTGTTTTAACTTATGGATAAAAGAATCTAAAGTTATGATTCAGGGAAAGAATGCAACAACACACATACACCAATCCTCATCAGTTTTCTGAAGCTTTCTCTAAAAATCAGGAAGACAAGTTGGAAAAATTGAGGGACGAAGAGGACACAGACTCAACTATCGGACAGGACCGACAACATCAGTCACACCTGCATCGGGTGGAAAGACCAACAAGTACGTGAGAAAACCATGTTTGAAGCGTTTGTCTGCATGTTACAACAGGCTGGTGGGCAACATATGGAGCGCGGACCCGAAAAAGGCCGCTCCCACGAAGGACGTGGTCGAGCCAGAAGGTGCCAAGGCGGCTACCATGGGCAAAATAATGAGCCCTACAACCGAGACCAGTGTTTGTACTGCAAGGACTTTGGACATTGGGTATGTAATTGCCTGAAGAAAAAGCAAAAAACACCTCAGACTAAGAACAACACTAGTCCCTCTGTTTGACTGAGTCCAAAAGCTGATAAGGAAGGTACTGCTAAAAAACACACACACACTCGCTTCATGCAATGAAGAAATGCTTGGCACCGATGCACTGTTTTTTGTTTTTGCTATTTAGGAACAATTGATAGGTTAGAAAGTTCTGAAAAAAGAATCTAATCAGTTAAACCATTATAGTATGTTATCTTCTGAAACCTAGAAGAAAATGCCTACTACTGAGGGTAAAGTTAAAAGGGTTCCACTCACATAACTTGATTATTAGAGCTAAAGATTTGACACTGAAGTGCAGTGGTCATTCTATTTGGTCAATTGGGAATACGGGTTAAACAGTAAAAGAACAATTTTCTGTTCCTTTCTCATATACATGGGAAACTTTTTTTTGGTGTCTGATTCATGTCCACTTATTTTGCTCAGGTAGTAATTTAATGTGCACTGTTAACATTGGCTTAACATCAACACCTGATGGATTGAGAATTTCTTGTAATGATGCATCTAACAAAACCACATTTGTTAATCACAGTGTGGCTAAAATGACCTCTCTGCCTCTGACTGCATGAAACCTGACAACCTGCACTACACAGCTCATGTTACTACAGGGCCTGATGAAGAATGCTCAAAACGGTTCTTTAGAGACATAATGACAGTTTGACAACCTCACATCTGATTTGGACTGATACTGAATGTATTGTAA
Organism: Perca flavescens; assembly: GCF_004354835.1. Taxonomy (NCBI): domain Eukaryota; kingdom Metazoa; phylum Chordata; class Actinopteri; order Perciformes; family Percidae; genus Perca; species Perca flavescens. Next base: position 30,249,369 of record NC_041341.1, read on the forward strand.
CTGTATGCTTGACTGACAACCAATATAGTTTTTAAAGTGCCCAGCTTGTGTTTTTTCTACATCTCTCAAGGCTGCATCTGCTTTTTCCTTCCTCGAGAGAGTTTTTTGGTACAGTGCTGTTTTCATGTAAAATGAACAGAATAGCAGCTTTTTCAGTTTAGTGTTAATGATTAGGATTTTTTTTACTTGAGCCTGTCACGTAAAAATGCCTGTACACGTTCCTGAGGTCACTGTAAGACTTTTTGCTGCCGAAGCTAATGAAGCGTTTGTGAATATGAAACTGGCTTCCCCAACGCCGGGACTGCCAGATCCCTAAAAACAGTTTATGCAGACCGTTGATAAGCACAAGAGCTGCGTGACTGTGTTGCTGCAACACCACGGCGACAAAACTCCGTCCGGTTGCAAATTTCTCTGCTAAACTTGATTCTGCCACTCGAAGCATTAAATACGCCCTGTTCCACATTCTGTCACACATTTTGTGGGAACAGAATAAAACTCTCTGTGGCCAGGTACCTTAGATATTACTACTCTGTTAGATTGCAAAATGTCACTCTAACAGATGCACTGTTCTTAACCCTGATTTTCTTCTCCACACACCAGTTGACAGAGAGAAACAATGGTGTTGCAGAGCTACAGGTGGTACCATGACCTGACCTCTCTGACACACCTCTCACTAACCCCGATTTCATTTTTTTTCTGGTTAAGTTCTTCTTCCAGAAACTCTAGCAATGGCCTAACCGTGTGGGAATCTTTGTTGTAGGTGTTTCTGATGCTATCCGATTTGGACCTCTGCCATCTCATCTCTCAGTACAAGCAGTAGAGCTCATTCTTCCTAACAGAAAGCTATCCAGCTTTTTCTTTCCTAAATTTTGCAAAGTTGACACATGGGTTAAAACCAGGTGTAAAAAGTATGGTTAGGATGATGGAAATACAATTGAGGGAAAAACAGTTGTTTCACAATGGTGAAGCAACATTGGTTCACAAATGATTTCTTTTTGGATCAAGACTACTGTCAGCTAGTGTAGAAGCCTAAGCCCTACTTACTGAAATAATTCCAAAATGGAGAATTCCTACCAAAATCTCAAGTATAGTGGTTTGCATTCAAAATGCAACATGCCTACATTTGACAAAAGCTCTGCTTATTGTACTGAGGTATAGAATGTGCACGCGCAAGTGACTTGACCTGTCACCCTTTTTGAGATTTTGTTTACAGCACCTCCACACATTGGACTTGGGTAAAGCGGACACCCACCAGACACACCACAGTGTGAGGACCAACTGGTAAAATATTATGTCTCAGTGCAAAAGGCACAAATTCCTGATGACATGCTAAAAACCACAATGAGAGCAGCAGAGACACTCAGTGAGGTGATTGGTTAACCCTCACTGTAGACTAAGCTTACAGAGCAGCAAGGCCATAGCACCACACACACTCAGAGATAAGAGAAAAACAGGAGTTGTGCATGTAGAGTTCAGCAATTATTTTGATATAGTTTGTCATGAATTATAAGAATGTGATATGTTTCCCATATCAGGTAACAAATTGGATAAATAGAGGTCAATCGGAAGTACTTAGGTTTGTTCTATAGGCCTAAAAACTTTAATTCATAATGATTTTTAGAATACCAGACTAGTATAACTTAAAGATAAAAAGAAAATAAACAACATATTTTTGTTTAATTCGTCTTAGTTTATTGGTTATATTGAAACCAATACAGGTTGATATGAGTTTTCAGCCTAAAAACAGTTAATTTAATATTGTACTCTAGTGTGTTTTTTTTCAGTAAAACTGCACTAAAGACTTTGTTTGTATTTTGATTTGCTATATCACAAATAGGTTAAAACTAAATTAATTGATGTTGACGTTGAAAACACTTGGTGGTGGTGAATGGTTTTCTTTTAAAAGAAATGATTTATTGAATTTTGTGTTGCTTTTATTCAGGTTTTGCTGTGTAACACAGGACAGTGTTAATGGCTAAACCACTGAACAGATTTATATGTGCTTTTTTTTTTTTTGAGTCATGAGCTTGTCATGCCTCAAATAGAAGGGATATAGTAGCAATAATAAATAGGGTGTTTAATGAATGGGGTGTTCACATAATTTTTTTAATTTAAAAACTATTCTAAAGAAAATTTAGTTTTGTTTTGATTGACTTTCACTATTTACTGAAACACAACCCTTAAAGTAATCTAAAAGAGAACAATTACAAAAGCAGTGTTTCCTTTTTAGCACAATTTGTATGGATTTTATAGAGTTAAACAAGCATGAGGGAAAGAAATGCGGTTTTATAATTATTGATATTCATTAAAATAAGTAGACACTTTTACAAGTGATAATATTGATAAAAGAACAAATAAGGCTTTTTGGAGTTCTGTTTTGTGCCACACGGCGCCTCATTTGTGTCAGTCGCGTCCATCTCACTCCCCCTCCAGCTGCATGACCAGTAAAAACCGTGTGGAGGTACGGACCAGCAGACGGACTGAGAGAAGGAGGGGGGAGCGAGAGACTGTTCTGCTCTGACACATCTGACGCATTGTGAAGTTAAGTAGCACACAGACTCACATTCTGAAAATACAAGCATTATCAGGAGAAGATAATTAGAAGTACTTATTTTTACTTTTAAGATAAGTATTCAGTTGGTATGTCAGGAAATGTTTAAAGTACGTTTCATTGTTCGAATCTGAATTGGATTGATGAAAATTTGATAGAAATAACTTTGGCTTTAGGTAAAATCTGACATAAAACATCTGTAAACTATTTTTGGGTAAATACAGGCATAAATGATCCATTCAAAGACTTCCTAGAAACCTGATTTGAAAAGGGGAATACCTTAATTTGTATTTTTCTAGTCTTTTGCACTTGCTGCATCTTTCCTGGTGACCTGTGTAAGTTGTGTAAGTTGTGTAAGTGCTGAGATGGGGTTTGAAACCATGATGATTAAATGTATCAACAACTTGGAGATATGATTAAGACTAAATATCTGAATGAAAATGTTTAATGTTGATGTGACTGCTTAATGATGTACATTATGAGTAATGTACTGAGACAATGGTATACACATATTCATTTAATATTTACTCTCATATTTATGTTTACACGAAAAGTAAAATATAAGTTAAAGATAACTCTTATAAACAGTAAAAGATAATACTTTTATACCATAAAGATAATAATATATAATATTACTAGTATACTTTATAAATAGAAGGGATAACAATTCAGTCAGGAAAAGCTTAGAGGAAACAAGAGCTTTAGAGAGAAGTGCACTGGATGACAGTCTATGAGAGAGTCTATGGCTCAGGTTACAGCAGGCGTATCCAGCGAGGAGGAGTCTGCCACAAGACCTTGTGTCTCTGAGCTTTCAGCACACCAACATAAAAAACTTGAATTGACTCAAATGCCTAAAAGTTTAGAAAAAACAAGAAGTTGCCTTTCAGGCCAGTTCCTGCTGGTACCAGAGAGCTAAAAGTACTTTTGAATTAGGATAATAGGTTTCATATTGATGGATTGTATAGGAGTTAAATTTAACTTTTTACTTTCAATCAGAAGTCAATTATATTTGACCTACTTCTTGCTTTTATCTGAGGGAATTTCCCCACTGGGGGCTAAATAAAATCTTTCTTATGTCATATAGGTGATTAACAAACAGTTGGTTTTTGATTTCAAAGACAAATTATGTCATTTTTAGGAATAACTAATTTGGATTTCAAAGAAAAAAAAGTTAGTATCAGAATTTTGTCAAATGCTTACAGATGCTATTTGTAATCTGACATATTTGGGTTATAAAGAATTAGGATTTTTGTACACAAAACATATGTTTATGAAATATGTTTTATTGTCATCAAACTGCCCGACCAATATATAGGCCTACAAGTCCAACTGAAATGATTAGTTGCTAAATCAATTAATTGATTGACAGAAAAACTGCTTTGATTGTTTCCAGTTTCAAAAAATGTGAGGACTTTTCGATATTGCTGGGTTTTTTTGTACCTTAAGTACATATTTTTAATGGAATATTGGTGGTAACAGAAAATGTTTACTATAACTATCTGTATGAACCTTGTATAATTGACTAACCCCTAATGTAACAATATTTTTGAATCAATGATGACATAGATCAAACTTTGAAAAGCAGTGTGTTTAAATGCTCCTTCTCACAGAGGCTCAAAACAGCCAAGAAGGGGACTACACACACACACACACACACACACACACACACACACACACCCGAAACAATGGTAAAGATTGTTTCCAACGATTTGTCAAGTGCTAGCAACCTCTGACAATAGAAGACATGGACATGGAAGACGCTATTGGCAAAAAATATATGTAATCATTAAAGTAATTTGTGTATTGTGATTAGGTTGTAATCAAAAGGGTGGAATGTAATGGGAAAATTACATTTAAGCACAATTCACCACCTACATTGCTCCACCTACATAAACACATTCCCATAATCAACGGCGGCGTCATTACGTCGCGTAGCGCGTAGTACAAGCGTAGGGTTCGGTTTGGTGGAAAAAAAATTCTAAGGTTCGGGAGAAACCGAACTCCGTCAAAAAGCCCTCATATTCGGCCGAATCCGAAGCCGAATCCTGGACTCGATGCATCCCTGGTCAAAAGCGCCAAAAAAAGTGTGCAAAGCATGTAAAAACCGTCATAGTGTCAAAGTGTACAAAAAAGCGTCAAAAACATCAATAAAGCGTTTATATAATTAAAGAACAGACTTCATAAAAGAAATTTATTAACTGAGCAGCTTTTTCTGAGAGATTTTGAAATAATTGTACAAATGTTCTGTATTTTAACTGTAGCTACACAAAATTTCTGTTTTTAATTATGGGACAAAGTCAAGGTAATAGCTGCAGGAACTTTTTGTTATTATTATTTCTTAAGTGTGTACTTATCGGTGCAACAATAGAAATTGTGACAAAGACTTTTAAAAGAGAAGTCATAATTTCTGTCATAAATAGTGACACATTCAATATTTTGAGTAACTTTACACAAACATGATATTTGGAAAGACAGATCTCCTATGTGCTGGTTTTACTCTCTGGTCCCAGCCCCTCCATCCTATGGTTATTGTCTCAGCTCAAAGCCCCTAGGCCAGAGTTTCCATGTAATTACCAGCACATGGTCACCCAGGAGGCCCAGAATCAGTCTGTCACTCTTTGATCCTAACAGATATTGAATGGCATTTACCCCCTGGAAAGAGACAAACCTGTTTCTTTGGCTCTGTGAACAGATGGCAACAGGATGGTGCAGGTTGTTGCTATTATTCAAAATATCTCACAGAGAATGTGGAATGCCAGAAGGCTTTTTCTACCCACCAGGAGAGCTGGAAGAGAGATCACAAATACTTTGGTGAGGATTTGGGGCATTTGTGCTTCATATAAAGCCCAGTTCAGACCAAAGATTTGCGACGAGACAAAACCATTTTAGAACGTCGCAGGGAAAAGTTGCAGCGGTCTGAACCGTCCCGTTTCAGCTCGACTCAAGCCAGCTGACGGCTTTCATTGCGACTCACCTGGTCAAGTCGCAGAGGCTGGTTTTAGAACGTAAGGAATGTCACCGGTTTCAACAGCCAATAGAGCTCACGTCACGCATTCCCAGCATGCACCAGTCAATATCAAAACACCGCCATTTTGGCAAGAAGGTGGAGAGCCGAGTGGAGCGCCAGAGTCGTTACGAGTTAGCTACGTTACTAGCTGGTTGCTCCTATTGTAATTTGCAGCCTTTTTTAATAAACACCTTGATTCAACATGGTTGCGTCCATTTATATCCCTCCAGGCTTTTGTAGGCTTTCAAAGACTGTCCAGAGTAAGACGAAGGAAAGCTGATTAGATAGTTGTAAATATCTGGTTACTGAAGGTCAGGGAAGCTTTCCGTTTCACTTGTAAAGGTCGTAAAAATAACTCCGGGAGCATTTTATGGATCACTAAAGTTTAATAGATCAAGTTTTGCTTTATAGCTGCCTATGTCTTTTGAATTAAAGTGCGCAGTGAACTTGGACGGGTTGAAATCTGTGCTGGCGCCGTTCATTTTTGCCACTACTTTCCTGCCAAAATGGTGGCGTAAACAGTCAAGTCACATGGCGCGCGGAGCTCTATAGAGAAGTCAGCTACACGCTATAGAAATCAAATGATCCATAATCCATTTCATTTTTATGTTACAAACAGCTGATAGAAATGGCAGAGTTTTGAGGGAGCCTCAACGACCGCCCAAAAGCAAGGTAATGTTTTATGGTCAGGCGAGCTAGAGAGTGACTGAAGAGAGGGAGCGCCTAGCGGCGTAAGAACAAAGCTGTGAATCAGAGAAAGAAAACGTGTTTTCACCGATTCATCATTAGTAGTGTTACTGTAGCAAGCATCTCAATATTGCTAACGTTATCCACATTCACATTTAGACAAAACAAATGATATATCCAGCTACAAAAAGCCTAAAAGTCGGAAGTTAGAAAGGAAGTACAAAGAAGTATGCTATGGAGATGGTACATTGTCTCGTCTCGTTGCATTGGTGTGAACTGGCAGGTTTCAGGACGCTACATATTGGATCTGGGCTAACACTAACCTCCTTTCAAACTCTGAAAACATTTTTTTTTAGCTTTCAACCTTCGACATTTGCTGGATTTCTTTAAGGCCTGTCAGACTGAAAACTAAATGTTCAAGATGTTACTTGCTATTCTGCTCACAACCTGTGTTAACACTCCTCAGATGTCTGCAAATGAAAATGTGATATTAATGTCAAATCTCAACTAATTAATTCCCTTCCACTTCTCTTTGACTTTTATCTATCTGAGTTCCAGCTCTTCCTCTCGCAGAAGCAGTGTTTACCAGCGGCAGTGTGGATTCTGCTTAAGAAGAAAAAGACATGTTAAGCGCTCCACAGACAAGGGTGAGCAGAGCAGGCTGTCCACAGAGAGATACAGTATCTGTGTCCCTTTGAAAGTGAACATTAGTTACTCTGATCTGCATTGAAAGAATCTGGAGACGATGAATAACTACAAGAAAGAAAGAATTATTGGATTCTATTTACTTTTTAAATGATATACTTTTAAAATGTAAATAATAGCATTCTATACATACACACTGTAGTTTGATTATATTGTTAAATATGAATGATGTAACTAATGTTAACTAATGCTAACTTCCAAGCTACTTTACTGGGGAAGTTTAGTATGCTAGCTTTGTAGCGTAACATAGTGTTACTGTTTACTTGTAGTGACCTCATGATTACATTGTTAACTCCATTTTCATATTCAGCAGTTTGATTGATTGATCTGCTGGTTTTAAAATGAATGAATAGCTAATATATACATAATGGGTAAAAGTATGAGCTGACTTTAAAATGTACAATTTCAAAGTTTTATCTTCGAAAATTGTACACTCTGGACACCGACTGTGTGTGTGTGTGTGTGTGTGTGTGTGTGTGTGTGTGTGTGTGTGTGTGTGTGTGTGTGTGTGTGTGTGTGTGTGTGTGTGTCTGATGAATTCTTCAGGTATTTTAATAAGGTTCTTATCCAAACTGATCTTTTTGTTTTCTGGAAAATCAATTGGGCCTTCTGCATCTATTCAATGACAATGTACTGGTCCAAAGCAAGGAGTATTGGAATTGCCACTGTAAAGAAAGCGGCCAATAGGTCAAGCCCCAGGTGTAAACATCAGTTTATTTAGTTTTTAGTAGTTATTAGTACACCAAGAGGTTGTCCAGATTGGACATTAAACATCAGTTTATTGATGAGTTCTTTATGTTCTGCCTGCTTGTGACTGCTGGACTTAGGGATATCATGTTGTCGTAGGTATTTGGAGTGAGCACATTTACAGTGAGTCATGATTTAATAACATGGTCCTTTATAGATAAAGGACTCTAACTGTTGATGGATCGGGCCTTCTCTGCTTTACAGGGACTATGCAGGGATGATGGACCATGGACACTCATTAAAGATTATATTAATAAGTGTCATTTAGTTTAAGTTCTTTTTTTTTTTTTTTTTCAACATTTTTGACAGTTTTTCGGGACAAGTTTTTCGGTCTTCGGGTCAATTTGACCCGAAGACAACACAAGGGCTGAGTATGTGTGTATGTACTGTATGTGTGTGTGTGTGTGTGTGTGTGTGTGTGTGTGTGTGTGTGTGTGTGTGTATATATATACTAATACACTCACCTAATGGATTATTAGGAACATCTGTAAGATTTCTCGTTAATGCAATTATCTAATCAACCAATCACGTCAGCTGCTTCATTGCATTTAGGGGTGTCGTCCAGGCCTAGACAATCTCCTGAACTCCAAACTGAATGTCAGAATGGGACAGAAAGGTGATCTAAGCAACTTTGAGCATGGCATGGTTGTTGGTGCCAGACGGGCTGGTCTGAGCATTTCACAATCTGCTCAGTTACTGGGATTTTGACGGACAACCATTTCTGGGGTTTACAAAGAATGGTCTGAATGTCCTGTGGACAAAAATGCCTTGTTGATGCTAGTGGTTAGAGGAGAATGGGCCGAGTGATTCAAGCCGATGGAAGCTCAAATTTGACTCAAATAACCACTTGTTACAACCGAGGGATGCAGTAAAGCATTTGTAAAGCCACAACACAAACAACCTTGAGGCGGATGGGCTACACCAGCAGAAGACCCCACCGGGTACCACTCATCTCCACTAAAAATAGGAGAATGAGGCTACAATTTGCACAAGCTCACCAAAATTGGACAGGTGAAGACTGTAAAAATGTTGCCTGGTCTGATGAGTCTCGATTTCTGTTGAGACATTCAGATGGTAAAGTCAGAATTTGGCATAAACAGAATGAGAATATGGATCCGTCATGCCCCGTACTACCAATTGCGCATTGTTTAAATGCCACAGCCTACCTGAGCATTGTTTCTGACCATGTCCATCCTTTTATGACCACCATGTACCCATCCTCTGATGGCTACTTCCAGCAGGATAATGCACCATGTCACAAAGCTTGGATCATTTCAAATTGGTTTCTTGAACATGACAATGAGTTCACTGTACTAAAATGGCCCCCACAGTCACCAGATCTCAACCCAATAGAACATCGTTGGGATGTGGTGGAATGAGAGCTTTGTGCCATGAATATGTATCTCACGAATCTCGATCAACTGCAAGATGCTATCCTATTAATACGGGCCAACATTTCTAAAGAATGATTGATCAGTTCCCCATTGAATCAGATACAGTCCTGCTGCTGCATGTCGGCGAGTTTCCAGGGCCCGGGATCAGGGATGTCGCTAGTTGCAACATTTTTGATGACTCAAAATAAAGTTCTAAAGAAAGCATGCCGCGTAATAAATTACATTGAATTGTACCAATTTCAAAAAGAGGGAACCACAATGCAAAAAAGAATTTCAGTTAATTTTCATGATGTATGTTAAGATGTAAATGAAGACACTTACATACATGTTGCACTAGATTATATTGTGTAAAACTGTCCTGCAATTTTAAATGATTTAATAGCTATGTGTTGCCAATTTTTTTTTACTTTTCTTGTGTGCCAGGCCTGCTGTTTGCTAGTTCCTAGTGTACTTAAATGAGCTGTCTAGAAAAGCAATGCACAAATATTTTCCAGCAGCACAAGATAATGTATGCTGTCATCTCAGGTTTTACATTTATAGTTCCAAAAGTTATCAGTTATTAGTTAAGAAAGTGGTATCAAGACTTTTCACATATCACAATATTTTAAACTATTCCAATAATGTTAATCATTTTGAATGATGACAGATTATAAAACTGTTATAGTAACATGATAAACACAGTAAAGATGCATTTGGAATTTAATGTGCAGTAGTGTGTACTAAGCATAACATTCATTTGGCATCTATAAATGAGTCTTATAAATGTAACACATTCCGTTTAATTAAGGCCAATAAAACTGTGTGTGGTTAATATTCAACTGCATAGCTCCTGTTGCTATGAACATTACGACAACCAAAACTTTTTGAACACATAAGTATGAAACTATCTGATTAAGAGGAACAATGCACCATTTAACAAGTTATTTACATTTATTTTCCTGGAGCTGATGTGACTTATCACGTTTTCTTAACTGCCTTTAGCATCTGGCCCTTATCACTTTTCCTGCAATAATATCTGAGACAATATACATGTACGAAATACACAAATTAAAGTGTGCTTTGAAGCTTATCTGACACCAAACAACAGGTAAGTGCTGAACCAGGACTAAGTTAAATGTTAGCTAGCATAGTACATTCCTTGATAATCAAAAATGAATAGCTCAAAAAAAATATTATATATATCTCTTGACCGTTTCACATCTCACTGAAATGTGTGTACAAATTTGAGTGTTGCAGTAGCTGTTTCTATGGTAAACTTTTCCAACGGTTCTAGTGATAACTAATCAGTGTGATGATACAGGGCTTTTAAGGGATTAGCATATATTAGCAATATATCATTTGCATTCTTCAGTAAAAACAAATCACTAAACCCTGAGGAATTTTACTCCGTAGGTCTCGAATATGGTCTGGGATGAGGATTAGCACCTCTAAAGCTGAGGCCATGGTTCTCCACAGGAAACCAATGGAGTGCCTATCAACATGTAACAGGTTCACAGTATAAGAGAAACAAATGACCAACATTTTATGTGATTCATCACATAATTACCACCCATAGGCTGACACTGAGAGTTAGGTGGTTAGTAGGTGCCATATTGCAATACAACTTGAATGGCCTAATGGTATTTTTGTATATATTCACCACATGTATATAATTTACCATACAATTCTCATATATATATATATATATATATATATATATATATATATATATATATATATATATATATATATACAGGCCAAAAGTTTGGACACACTTTCTCATTCAATACATTTCCTTTTTATTTTCATGACTATTTACATTGTAGATTCTCACTAAAGGCATCAAAACTATGAATGAACACATATGGAATTATGTACTTAACAAGTGTGAAATAACTGAAAGCATGTCTTATATTTTAGATTCTTCAAAGTAGCCACCCTTTGCTTTTTTTGATAGCGCTGTAAACCCTTGGTGTTCTCTCAATGAGCTTCATGAGGTAGTCACCTGAAATGGTTTTCACTTCACAGGTGTGCTTTGTCAGGGTTAATTAGTGGATTTATTTCCCTTATTAATAAAAAAGCAAAGGGTGGCTACTTTGAAGAATCTAAAATATAAGACATGCTTTCAGTTATTTCACACTTTTTTGTTAAGTACATAATTCCATATGTGTTCATTCATAGTTTTGATGCTTTCAGTGAGAATCTACAATGTAAATAGTCATGAAAATAAAGAAACACATTAAATGAGAAGGTGTGTCCAAACTGTTGGCCTGTACTGTATATATATATATATATATATATATATATATATATATATATATAAATAAATATAAAGATGTGAATTTCTGTGAAAAGGGGGATTTTGAAGAACAACTCCCAAATAGGCTTGGATGTGGTTTATGACCCTATAATGGTTTGCAACTTTTTCCAGTTTCTCATGCTGAATTGGGTTATAAAAGTGACAGAAATGTATACCACAGCTACAGTAATATATTCCCCAAACAGTAATAAGAACAAGGGGATGCAGATGTAAACACTGGAGTGCTCTGCAAAAATGCTGCAAAACCCAATAATGGTAGTGTGATTAGGCTGGCAAATGCAAGGCTTTAAGCACTTTAATTAGACTGATGGCTGCTTTCATGCTATCATCTGCTGCCAATGATACAGCCTTAATTAACCCATTTAAAAGCAGTGGGGTGTATTTATGTCCACAATGAGCCTTTCCAGTGTCAAAGAAAACACATCATATGCTAACAGCTTGCTCTTTTGATTATCACACTTCTGTTTCCGTCTGAACACTTTCACAAGAACAAAGTCAAGAATGATAGGTTGTTCTCGTTTGTCACAGAAACGTGACAACCTGCAAGTTGAGTGAAGGTTCATCTCATCTTATTCATACAGGTAGTACCATCCATTGGTTTGTGGACTGCTGTTTTAGATGCCATGAGTGCTTTTTGTTTAGGCATCAACCAATTATCGAGGCCGAAATGTGGCACCACTGAGTCTCACTTAATGTCCCACCCACAACACTATATGATTGGCTAGATGTTACACAAGTAATAGCAAATCAAAACTCATCAACCTCGCTGCTGCTGACATGCAGCAGCCTCGAGCAGAAGCATATTTTTATGTGGTGCTAACATTAGCTTGCAGTGTTAACTAGCCTTTGAGGAGATTATGTCTATGGAGCGATAGTTAATTATTAATTCATTGATTACAACTATGATTAATTCCTGAATCATCATGAAAAACTATGTCATGGATGCATTAATACCACTAAACATGGCTGAGTCTATTCAAAATGTGTCCTACTAGAACAACACCTGTGAGCCATCATAACTATAATAACTGTCATAACAGTCTTTTATGTCAAACTTCTGTGATGCTATATAAACATGTGCTATGCTATGGACTACATAATTGAAACACAAAATATAAATGTGACCCTTTTTCCACTTTTTCACATTGTTTAGCAGGTCTTTGGTTTGTTTCATGGCAAGATGATTTCATCATTTGGCTCTAGAATACACTGAGCCATACACGTATCTGCACATTTTTGGACCCTGTTTTTCCTTTTTTCTAATGGACCTACATCTCAGGTCTGCAATCGGTGCTTGATTGACCATTGTGTTTCTTTCCACCCTCAGGCTGCCCTTGACCAGCTTGAGGACTTTGTTGTATGGCAAGATAGACTCTTCAGGAGTTCTTACTGAAATAAATGAACAAATAGATACATGGGTGTATCAGCTAATGAATAGAAAAGTAAGTGATCTCCAGCCCTGCTCCTGGAGAGCTACAGCCCTGCATGTTTTAGGTATCTCCCTACTCTAACACACATGATACTAATGATCTGCTCATTATCAAGCCCTTCACGATCTTCCGCTGCTTTATAATGAGCACTTGAACTTAAACAGCTCCTCCGCTTTGTTCTATTTCTGACTGGAAAGGCATTCCCTGCATAGAATCACTGTAAAACTCTCCCACTACTCAACCACCGTAAACCATCATCACACTTGGCGTCTTTTTTGACAAAAAAAAAAAAAGTTGACTAGGGCGCTTTTATAGTATAAATAAAAGAAGCTTGCAGCATTTTGGTTCCAAAAAGCAGCTGAGAGTGGCTTTTGTTGCTATAACAGCAGCTACTGCTACAGTATCCTAGAGCGCTATGTGGAGTGGTGCTAATGCTAATGTTTGATAAAACAAAGCGGTGAAGCGAGCTAGAGAAAGAACAGAGAGAGGGAGTGGTGCTACTACCATTAGCTAAAACTAGAAAATGCATTTCCTGCAGAAAATATGTGTGAATGCTGAATAGCTAAATTGCTAAAGCTAAACTGGATTAATACCTTAAATCTGTAACGTTAAGAAGAAGTTGAAGTAGTGAGAATTGTTGGTGAAAAATGTGTGTGGAAAAAAATGAATAAAAATGTGGGCATATCAGCGATTCAAAAAGTGGTGCGCTGTGCCTTTGCGTGGAAATGTCAAGGATGTTTAACATGGGCAGCGAATGGAGGAAGATTTGGAACTGTTGTCATTTGTAAGCTCACTGAACAAAATGTGTAAGTCCTATTGCTTAACTGAGCACATTCGCCAAAAGTAGACAAGCATACCTACGTTGTGATGTATATATGTTGTATGACAAGGATAAATTGTGGGTGTGAGAGCAAGTTATACACACTTAAAAATGATGGGTTAAAAATAACCCAACTTGGTTTGTTTTATAACCCAACCGCTGGATCACTATTGCACCGGACCAACAGTAGTTAATTTGACCCAGCAAGATGGGTTGGTGATTTTTAACCCAACAGATGAGTTAAATATTCTACCCAAATGCTGGGTCAAATTAATTACAATTCTGGGTTGATTCAACTACATATTTGTTATATAGTGTACCCAAATGCTGGGTCAAATTAATTATAATTCTGGGTTGATTCAACTACATATTTGTTATAAAGTGTACCCAAATGCTGGGTCAAATTAATTATAATTTTGGGTTGATTCAACTACATATTTGTTATATAGTGTACCCAAATGCTGGGTCAAATTAATTACAATTCTGGGTTGATTCAACTACATATTTGTTATATAGTGTACCCGAATGCTGGGCAAAATTAACCTATATGCCAGATTAATTCTAACACATTACAGTACAATTTAAGAAAGTAAATTGCAATAAAACTGTTAAACTACAAACCTAGAACAGAATACATGCTAGATGTATGCATATATTATTTAATAAACACTTAAACAATACAAAAACAAAACAACATAATGGAATCTTTGAAAAAAATTTATTATATCAACAATATAGTGGAACTGGTGCAGTTCATATCACTCAGGTAGGAAAACATTCAGAGCAAAACAACAATTACGAATGAACTGGCTGAACATTCAACAGGTCTATAGTGAACAAATTCAAATTCCTATTAAAAGCTGCTATTAAGAGCCATTAGCTCTACTTGCAAGCAAGTATTCTACTTTGAATAAACTTTACCATTTTAGACTCCCCTCCTGGCATTTCACGTGACCAAGTTTCAAACAACTTTGATGCAGCATCCCCATGCAGGACAAGCCTGTGCAATCTATAAAATGGAAAACACATTTTTAAAACCAATTCAATGTGGCACACTAATAAAACATTATAAACAATGCATCCTTATATGTAAGATCATATTTCCCTATACCTACCATGCCTTTGGTCATTAGGTGAGGGAACTCTTCGAGGATCTGATCGATGGTCCAATTGTTGTCCCTAATCCACTTGGCCCTGTAGACTGCTGTGTTCGGCATGTAGGTCTCTATCTGGCTGAGGGGCTGAGAATTATTTCTCAACCATTCTTTAAGCTGTGACCCACGTTCGTCTGATATGGTACAGTCTGTAAAAAAGAACAAGAAAGTTGTCATTCACTGAAATATGGATGTTTTGCTTCATCAAATAATTTTTCAGTTTAATAATTACC
This sequence comes from Perca flavescens, assembly GCF_004354835.1. NCBI lineage: Eukaryota > Metazoa > Chordata > Actinopteri > Perciformes > Percidae > Perca > Perca flavescens. The sequence goes on from NC_041341.1 coordinate 30,264,396, forward strand.
TGGTATGAGAGCCCTTGCGAGAGCGCCATCATCTGGCGTTTGTGGTGGTGTCTGCGACCTGCTGGTTGATCTCAGCCGCTTCCTGACGTTCCGCAGCCTTTCCTCCAGGAATCCAGTGGCCGGCTCTATTCATCTATTGGAGTCACTTTGACATATTACGTGGAAGCTATTGAAAAAAAGAGGAAATTATATTTCATAAGAATTCATGTCTGAAAAGGGCTTTAGTAGCAATGCAGACTTAATATGCTGTGGATGGGAAAACATATTTCTTACCTTTTAAATCTTTCGACAAGGTCTGGCACTCTGTCATAGTGTTAATGACAAAGCTATCCATTGATCTGAAACAAACACAAAAAGAGCTTAAGCAAAGATACAATTGCTATTGTATTAACTATTCAGATATCACCATGTAAAAGCAATGCAGACTAACAGCAGAATGTAATCCAATGTGAAGATAACAGCCATTTTATTTAGCATCACAATCCTCCCTCTCTACCTATACAATTCATATGACAAATTGCATGCATGTAAATTGTTTTTACCTTTTTACAAGAATATTTGTGGCTGCTCAAAGCATAGCCTTCAGGGCACGAGTGTCAGTACAACAGTACAGCAGTGGTTCCCAAACTTTTTATTATATATTTCTTAACCCTTAACTCAAGTGGCCCTTGTCGTTTGCCAGGCCGCCATTTTAAATAAGCATTTGTTCTTATCTATTGTGGGTCACCACTTTACTTAAATAATAATAACTTAAATAAATGCACATAAATGCATTTAGTCAAACATATCAGGTTATCTCACTGTTTTTACATACTTTAATCAGTCATACACTGTTATGCCTTCACATTTCACATTAAAAGCTTCAGGAAAAACAAGCGCGTTCATTTATAGCCAGTTAAAATAATATAGCTAGCAAAGCAACTAACTGACAGCCAGATGGCTAGTAAACTATCTAGCTAGCTAGCTTGAAACTAGCTGGCAAATTAGCCTGGTGAACTCAATAAACATGACCATATGCCCATGGGCATTATGAACTTGTTTCATTAATTCATTAATATAATTCCGACCAAACGGATAAGCTGTAGGCTATACATGCTTCCATGATAACGGCTAAATGGCTAACGTTAGCTAGCTACGTTGTTAGCCAAACTAACCAACTAGCCTCACAATATAAAGATAGTACTTTAATAGGTAACGCAACACAGACAATGTGAATTAGACATGTAGCTAGTGTACACAAACCTTTTATTATGTATTTGCCTCGTTGGAAGACCAGACTGGTTCTCTGCTGTGACAAGCGCTCGGTGTGTGGACTCTGGTGATGATCTGATGACGTTCGAAGCACAAACAACCCAAGTGCTGGGTCAACCGATGTATGTTGGGTTGATGGATTTTGACTCAACACATGAGTTGCACAAAATAACCCAACTTCCATATAAATAACCCATAATAAACAATATTCTGAGCCCACTAGATGATGCTCTTGGTTTTAAGAGAAAGGCCTAAGGCATTGCAATTCAGTGTATTCTCAACCCTTTATTGAACAGAGAAAATGGTTCACAAAGCTTCATTTGGCCACCACTGTCAACCACTTTTCATAAAAAACTAACCATCCTCCAGTCTCTTACAGAGAAGATTTCTCTTTAGTCAAATATTTTAGTGGGGGGGTGGTGTCCAGTTTTGATTACTTGGTCTTATTTAATTGTAAACTGAATTATTATTTATTTTTTTTGTATATTGGTTGACAAAAAAAAAAGTAGTTCCATAAGTCAACTTGGGAATAAAATGTGTATTGTTGTCAAGCTGTTGACAATTGCTAAAGTCTCACTGTTCTTGTTTTCCTATGGGATGTTGTTTTTCTTCATCTACCACATACCCTATTTTGCCTGTAAGCAGCTGTGTATAATTGACAGAAGATATAACAACCTTTAGAAGAAAATGAAAACTGCCACCAACATGCTAAGGATCCCTTTGATTTATAAGGCAGATTTAAAATGGATAAGAATAAAAGCTATCATGAAAAGTTGTGTTTGAAAATGAAACTGCTCTCAAAAACACATAACCTCTGTGCCTTAATAACCACCTAGGGTTTATGAAAGGACCCTGAGTGCAGGCTTTAATTTATTTTTTATTTTTATTTTATTTATTTATTTATTTGACAGGGACATTGCACAACACATGTGTTGCACAGACCAGAGATAGCTACAAGCTAATTTTCATCTGTTGTCCCTGGGCAGAGGCAAAGTGACAGCAGGTTTATACAGTGGATAATGAGCATTCCTACTAATAGTACTAATAATAGTTTTTTTTTCTTTTTGTTCCAGATCCTGCTATAACATGATCTGGGACTTCCCAGATTGGGGCCGACACCTCCTTTGTCAAAATCTAAATCTGTAAATACATTTTGTGTAATATTTAATGTTTTTGAAGAAAGAGATGTCAATCACGCCTCAGGCGTGTGAATTTTGTGCAAGTGAGCTAATACTGCGATTTGAATTAGGATACAAGAAGCAAACTGGTAAAATGTCTAAAACACATATTTCATATTTGTTGAATTTCTTCAAAGCAGTAGGTCAGTCAATATTTTTGGCACATCAACATAAGCCTAGTCTATATCCACGACGTTCCACTTCCGAGATTGCTCTGGTACTGCAGGAAATTCCTCGGATCGCATTCTTGTTGCCATTCTAAACTCTGGTGGATTCATGAGGACTATGGTCAACTACTCCTCAGATCTCTGCAGGGTAAATCCAGACAGCTAGCTAGACTATCTGTCCATTCTGAGTTTTCTGTTGCACGACTACAACAACTTTTGAACAAACACATGTTCCACCAAAACAAGTTCCTTCCCGAGGCTATTTTGCAGCAGCAATGAGGCTCCGGTTAATTGATACCCAAGACAATTGTGATTGGTTTAAAGAAATGCCAATAAACCAGAGCATGTTTTTCTCCCATCCTGGGAATGCTGTTTGGACTAGCCAGACCCTCCTACACAGCACTGTGGAGATAGGTCTGGCAATGTGAGACTACCTTAAGCCCTACAGCTAGTGGCCGTTTGCGCTGTGCAGTGAATTGAGTATGGCCAATTTTAATTCCCATCGTTGTAGCCATACAGTGTTTACTAGGCTCCATTGTTAGAAAATGCAACAATATTTTCTATCAGTGCGCTGCACATAGCGGTGGTTGTTATGTCATTCTTGCTTAGTTCCAGCGCAGCTGCAGCTAGGTGTTGTCCGTGGGCCAGGCACTGTGGTTATGATGTGTACCGTGCATACGTTCCATGACTCCACACCCCGCCTGATCAACAGCCGCTCTCTGTTCCGACACCTCCTGATTTACAAAATCAGCACTGCCTAAGAAAATTAAGTTTCTGAGAAAATAAAAACACTGACAACTTCCTTGCTAAACGTGTTGTTTGTTCTCTTTTAGAACATCTACAGATTCTCTCTTTCTCAACTTAGAAACCTACAAATTCATACTGGCATTTACATAACAAACACAGACACAAAATCTTTAATTAGAAGTGTCAGAGACTGAATAATACAGAAAATAATACTACAAACGGTAGTATATAAAATAGAAAAGTTTGTTTAACAGCACCAATGCATGTTTAACCCTAATGTAATGAGACAGGTTCAAGGAGAACTGAGTTACTTACAGAAACTGCCTGAGGAGTCACTGCAGGGGAACGCAATGGTTTAGAGCTAAAACAGTGTGCACTGATTGTACTATTATTACAGGCGCTTTTCATGAAGTATGCTGAAAAAAGGTTCATAGAAGGCAATGTAGATAAACTAAAAAATAACCAGGGCATTTAAGCTTTCAGACAAGTGAGATGTAACTGTATAAACTCCAATGATGGATCAGATGGCTGTGTAATGTAAATGCAGATGCTTGTGCTGACGAACCCACGGGGAATTATCCCTGTCCAACTCGGCAGTTCCTCTCAGCTGTATAGAGCTTTATCGTCTTTCAGCTCTTGTTTTGGTTTCCTACAACTCTGCTCTCATCAAAACTGTTTTCAGCCACAGCAGACAGACAGCTTTTTGGAGAAAGAAGGGTCTCATAAACCTATTCTATGCTACCTGGCCAGCACCAAATGGCAGGCAGAAATTAGCAGCTAGCTGGTGAACATATTTGAGCATTTAGCAGCTAAAGAGCCAGGGCTTTTCGGGAAGGCGGGCCAAGAGCTCAGACAGAGCAGAGGAGCTACAGCAATGGGCAGTATGAAAAAGTTATGTTTTTTCGAACATCTAAGCATGTAAACCTATTTTAGGAGACCCCAAGAGTACAAATATGAAAGGAGTATAACAGGGGAAGAATGACAAGTGGAATTTCGTAGGAGTTGTTGAGCCCTAACAATGTGTGCAACGCTTCATGAACAATGATGAAGGCAATTAGAAAAATCCCCACGACGTACCTATCAAAATGTATCCTGCCACTCAACATATGATTTTCAGGCATCATTGAAAGGAGACAAGCCACAGAGAATGTCAAACCGTTTTTAGATTATTAACGTTTAACAGAAAAACGAACGCATTCAACACTTCCGCATGAGCAGGGTCTTGATCACTGAATTGTTCCATATACAGAAAAGGGATTTGCAGAAACAGGCATATAGTATTCCTCTGTGTTTTTGAAAGCAATAATTGGATTGTCCATGTATGTTGAGAAAATATAGTTCTCTCAGTGTGTGGTGCAGTTCTCAATGGCTCTGTGCACACATTCAAACATGTTCTTGTATTTTGTGTCTTGTGTGTATGTATATGTAGTCTCTCCAGTGTGTGTGTGTGTGTGTGTGTGTGTGTGTGTGTGTGTGTGTGTGTTTGTGTGTGTGTGTGTGTGTAAGTAAAGTTTATTTCTAGAGCACATTTAAACACAGCCTAAGCTGACCAAAGTGATGTACAAAGAAGCACCAAGGTGCGTGTGTGTGTGTGTGTGTGTGTATACTTGGGTGAAGCTAACGATGTAACTGGGAACACCTGGCCAGTGTTCCCAGGCTACTTAAGCCTGGAGGCGAGAGTGTCGGTCCCATCTCCCTTCACCAATCACAGATGCTTTTGCTGCACATCACGTTTCTCATTGAAATTGTCATTTCTCATTGTCATTATGTCTGCATTTCACTTTAATAAACGTCAGTTGGCGGGCATCTCCCTCCTTTGTTGTGGCCTGCAAGCCGGTCATAGCACTCTCCCTGAGGTTTCTTCCATTTTTTTTTCCCTGTTAAAGGATTTCTTGTGGGGGGTTCCTTATCCGAAGTTAGGCTTGAAAGGACAAAGGGTATCATATGCTCTACAGATTAAATAAAGGGTAAATGTCCATAAAGCAAATTTGTGATATTAAATGAGCACCACAATTTTGAATAGTTGAGTGTAACTACACACAAATAACGTTTTTTTTAAGTGGTAAGGAAACTTGGAATCATGGAAAAACGGTTATTGCTCAGAATAAAAGCAGGATGGTGATAGCATGTGTCATGTATGTTAAGTTTTTCAGCTCTGCCTGCCTCATTTGCATACTGAGATACGATCACAATGTGGGAAAAACAAAGATAACAAGAACTTATTAATAACAGGTATAAATGCAAAGAACCATGATAAGATGTCCTTATCCAGAAAACATCCTGATACAAACTTCTTGTTAATACCAGGCGTAAATGGGGTAAGGCTTGTTTCTGCTGCCATCACACAACATAAAACAATTGTTTGCAAATGTACAGAGCAGATTTACCATGTTGACCTCATGTTTCTTTTCTCTCCTCTCCATGTCCATGGATGGATGTGATGGATACATACCTCAGGCCTTTTTTTTTATATCACTGCCAATCTTTAGTGAAACTGAGAGTCATATGCTACAAACTGCAATTTCATACATTAAAAAGATGAAAGTACTTTTTGTGTTGTTGCCTTTTTGTTTTGCACATTATGCCTGTTTTTGGTACCACACACATCCAAACTTCAACATCTGAAAAATACAAAGGGCTTCCACAGCTACTCTTGTTTCATATGCTAGCCCACCCTCATCTGAATCCTTCTCATCAGACAAGTCTACTTTTATTCCTGTTGACACCCCTCCGCCCACTCTGCACTATATTTTACGTACTCCTTGAGCTCTATCCCTTACCATTGTGCCAATTTTTTCACCTTCCTCCATCAACTGAAGTCCAATTCCCTCCTCTTCTGCTTCAGTCGCCCACTTACCTCTCTTTGTGATTTTCCACACCCATGTCAGTCTTTTTAGTGTTGCTGCACAGGGACACAGGAGGCGTGTGATATATACACATATATATGTAAGGGGAATGCGTTGACAGAAGTGAACAACAGGCCGTTCCAGGGATCCATATTTCTTGTTCCCAGAGGAGCAGGTGGGAGGGAACACCAGCACAGCAGGATGGCCTTTTCCCTGTCCCTTTGAAACCACGGTTTGCGTGCACTCAAGGTAGCACGAATATGTCAGTACAGATGTCATTGCATGCGCGTGCGTGCCTGTGTGTGGTTTCCCGGACCACATGTTCATGCTTAACTCCCTCCACATCTGTGCTTGCAACAATAGCAGCTCGCCCCACTGGAATAACCGCAGTCTGTCATGGCTCATCAGACACGTCCTAAATTTAAATGATGTGGGCGCCTCAGACCCCAGCCTTGTTTCATTGCTTTGTGATGGAACCCAGTCACCTTTGACCTGCACAATCAACTCCATTTTCTGCTCAGGAAAACGTGCGGATCCACTGACCACGTCCATGAGGTCTAACCAAATTGTATTCCCTTGGGTGTCGTTACTGTGATGAGGTCATATTTATTCGCTTTGGGCTTGATTAAATGTGAGCACACAGTTATCATAAATTTCATGTTCTCTATTCATTGTCTCCCGTTCATGTCAGGATAATTCAAACCAGTTGTAAGGACAAAGAGGAATCCACACATGAAGGAATGCATTCATTCCGTCCATAAGCATTTCAACAGGCCCACAAGTCTGTCTTATATCAAATAATAGTAAAGTTTTCATCCAAGTTTTATGCAGATTTTAAACTGGATATCCAGAAACTCTTCAAAAGAAAATGCAACTTACACTTCTGTTATGTGAATATTAGGAGTTGGGCACATTGAAATAAACAGTTGGTGGCACTAATCCTGCAGTCAGGTGTCATTAAACATTGCAGACAGTACAGACTATTTGTCCTTCTTTTATGTCCTAAGTAGGTATGGGTCTTGAGACCCGGTTCTATTAGGACCCGTTTTAAAATTGGGTGAGGCTATTTGCACCCCTGGTACAATTAGCAGTGTATGCTATTTGCACCCCTGGTACAATTAGCAGTATGCTATTCGTACCCTGGTGCAATTAGAAATGAATGCTATTAGTACCCTGCCGGTGCACACAGCAATGTGTTCTATTAATACCCTGTCTGGTACAAATATCAATGTATGCTATTTGCACCCCTGTGCATTTACAGTACCTTGGCATATATTTACACACAGTTATCCATACTACTCATGTATTACACTTTTTTGGAATATTATCACCCTGACATTCTTACCCTAACCATAACCAATCCCACTCCTCTTTCCTAAACCTAACCAACCCAACCAGAGCAGGCATATTCATGAGTCTTCCCCTACCACTCTGCAAAAAAAAAAAAAAAATTTGCGTTCGCGGGTCCTGAGTTGCGCAATTGCATGAAAATTATCCAATCCAAATTTAAAAAAATAAGATTACCACACAGGGGAATCAAACTCCAAACTCCCATATCAAAGGTAAGCATACTAACCACTCACCTAGCAGTTCTTTCAGGATGTTGAACAACTGTTTACCTATTGGTTTCTTCAAGCCTCGGTTGCTAGGTAACCATACTGTATACAAAAAAATAGGTACTAACTAACAAACTAACGGTTGTATGCTTTCACTGAAGACAGAAAGCGCACCTGTAGTATCCATTTTCCGATAGAAATTCAATTGTTATAAACTTTAGAGACAAAACTTCCCTAATATGCCAGTTTCTGTGGTCATGGAAGATGAACGTCCGCCATGATTTCGGTGCACGCGAGCAACGTTTTTTTTTGTTACCTCACAGGGTGTAAATAGCTCAGCTGTGTGGCCGAGGCTATTCGTACCGGGGGTGCAAATAGACACTCCGTTTAAAATTTCTCAAACCCGAAAATCATTAAGGTCTAAGCTTCTAAAAATAGATACATGCGTGAACCGGATAAATGATTGACGTCCACCGTGTGGACAAAAACAAAACACTTTTTTTAATGATATTGCAACTTTTCTTTAGGATTTTTTCAATCACAATTGCGTATAAAAATAGTTGGATGGAAATACATTTGGTGACAATTAAAGCATAATGGTTTTCCTCAGATAATTATTAACATACAGTAATTTATTCCTCATGATTCATAGACCAAACTATCTCAACATAGGAAAAAAAGTGTGATGCCCATTCACATAGGCAACCAGCAGTGTATACTAGGGATTTTTGCAATATATAACCATTGTTTCTGCTTTAACAAACAAAACCAAATATTTATTAGACTTCCAGGGTTTCTGGGGTGTTATGGTTAGTGTAACCTATGAAACACAACACACCTTGTAAATCTGTAAAACTGCTATGCAGTGCTGTAAAAGGGGGAGGTAGGGAGAGATTAGGAAAGATGGAGAACAGCAAGTTTATTCTTTGTATTTTGTTTTTCTGTAATGACCGAGACGTCCCTGTTGGGCCAGCTGGGTAAAAATCCCTGGAACTCTAACTCTCTCATCCAGGCTGTTCAAAGATCAGTCATATGCCTCTTTTATCTCAGCAGAGAGCTGAGACTAGAAGACAAATCTTCTCCTTTAGTCACCTATGAGAATGTCTCTCTGTCTTTTTCAGAATAAGAAACACACAGACACGCACACACACACACACACACACACACACACACACAAGCTGATGTCATGAACGTGTCATAAATGTTATAAACAAGTCATAAATGTTTATGACTTCTGTCATTAAGTGTCATTCAGTTTTTGTCATGACAAGTTGACATTGTTTTGGTTGTCTTGATTATGACAACTTGACATTAATCAAGGTGACATTACCAGAAGTTGTCTTGGTCATGACAACTTGACATAAAATTAGTTTGGGTATTCTTTGTAATGACAACTTGACATTAACCAGGATGACATTACCAGAAGATGTATTTGTCATGACAACTTGACATTAAATTTCTTTGGAGTGTCCTTATTAAGACAACTTGACGTTAAACAGGATGACATTATGTCAAGTTGTCATGACAAAGACATCCTCTGGTAATGTCATCCTGGCTAATGTCAAGTTGTCATTACAAAGACATCCCAAACAAATTTAATGTCAACTTGTCATGACCAAGACAACTTCTGGTAATGTCACTTTGATTAATGTCAAGTTGTCATAATCAAGACAACCCAAACAATGTCAACTTGTCATGACAAAAACAGAATGACACGTAATGACAGAAGTCATAAACGTTTATGACTTGTTTATAACATTTATGAAACGTTCATGACAGTGTCATGTCATAATTACAGTGTCATGTCACGATTATGTCGATACCTTCAAGTAAAGTGTTACCTGTTTTTCTTTTGTTCACATTGCTGAAAAAAAAATGCACTTTGAAAGCTACCTATAATTTACTCTTCATTGTGTGGTTTTCCATTAAAAGTGAGTTTAACACTCAGAGTAAAAGACTCTCAGCTCGTCAGTGTTGATTAGAGTATAATGTCCCACTGAATGGCATCATTTTATGGCTGGTTTGTTTCAGATGAGATAAAGTGCTGGTGTTATCTGGCATGTTCCTAAAAATTATTTCCAAATCTCTTATTAGGCATTTTGTTCTGCCTTGTTTTCAGTGAGAATTTTTGAATAATGCACGTTGACTGACATAAAAAGGAAAACAGTCTTGGAAACTTATAATTTGTATTAAGTCTTTGTAGTCATATTACCAAAACAAAATCTGAGATCAAATACTGTGCATACGTTTTGGGGCGAGATAAATCCTCAACGGGTGGCAAATGGAGATTTGACAGCCTCTGTAGCTCATGTGCTGGTTGCCAGGAGCAATATTTGAGCTCGATCATTTTCCTTCAAGTCTCGAAAAATAATAAATGAAATACAGCGTGTGTATTCATTCAATATGTCATTTGGTGGAAGGATATCATACACAAAAGAACATCATATCACTGTATTGCATGGTGGAGAGATCAATATGCCACATGCACACCCATCAACCAACTCATTCACACTGATTGATTGTTAATTTGGTTCATTTTGGCGGTGAGAACAATGTCATCGTAGCTTGTGACACGCCAGCAAACTGCAATGAGAATTTCTATATTCTAATATTGTCACTGTCGGGTAAAAACCGTGTATGTCAGAAACTGTTGTTTTTTTTTAGGAAATGAAATGATTTGAAAAATGTACCACAGAGAAAGTCAGATGAAATAGCCTCACCACTGTTTAAATATTTGTAAATCCCACACACAGATGTAAAGGGTGGACAAGGCATTGATTAATGAAAAATAAATAAAGTAATAATAAATTTATTTCTAAAATGAAAAGTGATTGAGCACCATAAACAATAGCTGTGTTTGAAACCATTACCTCATTCACTCACTCACTATTCCCTATATAGTGTAGGGAATGACCAAACGAGATTTAGGACTACACTGAAATTTTCTAAACATCGTTGAGTCAGTAGATGCGCCAGTTATTTGTATAATGGAAGCGGGCACGCCCAGCAACAAACCAAAACAAAAATACTTCTTATACGTCCCTAAAACAAAGCAAGCACTCAGGAAAGGTTGTGTATATATATATATATATATGTTGCATGTCACATTTCCACGAAAGCCCGCTCCATTTTTCCTTTGCAGATTTCATTGTGGTAAACAGGAGTGAAATGTAGGGTACACTGTATGCACACCTAAATTAACTGTGCAATGTGGGTATTTTACAGTGGACTAAGTAAAATGGTGGAAGTGAACCCCACTACATGACGGCAAGCACACTGACGTGTGCATTATTGACGTGATAGGGAACGGTTTCGAACACACCCAGGCCACATTCAGCATCAACAAAACATGTATTTTTAAACTGAAACGATGGGGTGTTGGACACCAGGTTGTTTGCGAAAGCGCTCTGTCTTTTCATTACCACCAGTTTACATACATAAGCCACTGCTGATTTATATCTCAATACCCAGGTGGACACCGTTTCTCACCGTTCCGAGGAAACGTTGTTCAACCAGGAAACCGTTTTGAGATTGAACGTGCCCCTAATATGTGACGCCCCTGCTGTGTTTATGTGATTCACCTGTGTCTCTGTTGACTCTGCAGGTGCTCGTTTTGTAACCTGGAACACCTGAGTGTTCCTGGGTTATTTAAGCCTGGCTGGAGAGCAGCTCTTAGCTCTTGGAAAATGCCCACACTGTAATCAGCCAGAAACTGTTGAACACATACCAATATATTGCAAGGAATACAATACCCAGAGAGACCACCTTTTCTCAGACCCTTTGTAAGGCAAACCACTACAACTTTTTACTGTTGGGGCCTTTCGGAAGAAACGCAGGCAAAGCATATTACAACATTAAGTTTCTAAGAGAAATTGCTTTAGTAAACGGATTGTAGTTTTTTATGTTCTGCATTTATTTCTCATCACACTCCAGTCCAGTTGTTGGTTGTGGTGCACCTATAAATTGGTGGGGACAAAATGGATCCCCCCTTAAAAGTGATCAATGCCACTTCACCAAGTATTTTAAACTAAGTAAAGCGCTGTAACGTGAACAGTTTATAGTGCGATAGAACGATTAAATCAGAGCGGCAGTTGCTGGTTGGATTTAGCCGCTTCAGAGTTTCGGGCTACCAGCGGCAGTTGTTTAGCCGCCATAGGTGACTGCGAGCTGGTTCTTTTTCAGGGGCCATGTAGGCTAGTGGAGTTTAGCCAGAAAAAGTGAGCGTCATGCGGCGATGACAGTTAAGTTTAGGCACCAAAACGACTAGTTAAGTTCAAGAAAAAGATCATGCTTAAAACACTCTTGAGGAACGAACAAGCGTTTCCTGGGTGAAAATGTTTTGTTTTTGCCACAAAGTGAACTCTGCTCTCCGGCTTGAGGCTACTTAATTTATTTGCCAAACATTGTCAGTTAACCTATTGCATTTGATTTCCCTCCAATATCCATTACTGGCACGCAAACCAAAAACTAGATTTTGTAAAACAAATTGGTAGGTGTTCTTGTAGTAGACAGGTTTGTGATTTGAAAATGTTGGGCAAGGTACTTGAAAAATATAATCAACATCTACTAATTACTTGCTAAGTATGACATCAGCAAAAGTAATTAGTTGCATTAATCATTACTCAGACAGCTCTGACAAAGGTCAAACAAATACAGTATAAAGCTGCCTCACCCACATGCATCATTTTTTTTTCTTTTTTAAAAGGAGAACAAGACATCACTGTGTTTTAATGAGCAGCCAGCCTACAAATGTAGAGGTATTTGCTGACCTTTTAACAGCTAGCTTATCCCTTGTGACCCCATGCAGCACTCCAGTAGTCACACCCCCACAACAAAGCAGCAGAGTTAATTCAACGTCCAACTCTGAATAAAACTAGCTGATTACTGTAGGTAGGTCGACAAGTAGCTAGCTCGCTTACTTGTAAATTGGGCGACTTACGGGAATGCCTATTGATCCTGTTTTTTTTTTGCAGAAGCTAGCGGCGTCCCCACACCTCCAGTCCCTTCACAAAGTCGATAAAGGTCAGGCAATTAGTTTTTTAGCCCAGGTTTTTTTCTCTTTCTTTCAGGGATTCAATAATGTCACTATGGGGATAGACTCTGCATCTGCACAATCTGTCACAACTTTACACATCTCACTCTGACCACACACTTCTTCCATAAAGTATGTGTTAAAACAGACACTTGCTGAGTTTGAAACTGTCATTGTTAACACAGAAAAAGCTGGATAAGATGTCAAGAACTTGATTATTTCCTTCACTCTGAGGTCTGCTTGCAGATTTTATAATAATTATGGCAGGACAAATAGGACCAATGTGGTGCCCCACATTTACAGGGTAATTGTATTAAAGTGCTCATATTATGCTCATTTTCAGGTTCATAATTGTATTTAGAGGTTGTACCAGAATAGGTTTATGTGGTTTTAATTTTCAAAAAACACCATATTTTTGTTGTACTGCACATTGCTGCTGCTCCTCTTTTCACCCTGTGTGTTGAGCATCTCACTTCTGTTCCATCTTTGTTGGGAGTTGCACATGCTCAGTACCTAGGTAAGCACTGCTAGCTAGTCAGTTGCAGAGTATGAGGGCGTGCCATGCTAGCAGCTAGACGACAGAAGTAAAGAGCAATTTGTGAACAGCGTTTTCTGTTGGAGATGGTAAGTCCCTTTGGGGTGGACTTTGGGCTTTTTCGCTTTGTAAACCTATAACGTGCACAAAAAAGACATAATGAGCATTTTAAAACAGGCATGAATTTTCCTTTATTAGTCCCATGTACTGGTAGCCGCATATCTACAGCAATAATTCAATACAACACACTTAAGAACTCTTTTATACATCAGTCTATCCTGTTGCTAAACCAAAATCTGTGTGCTGCCAAGGATATCACGTAACATGTTTCTTTGCCATGGTTGTTGATATGTCTTCATCTTTGTACTATATGTGTAATTGTTGTCTAGCTCTGTGTGAATTTTTCTTTTTATCTCTTCTTTTTGAGCGGAGCTGCTCAGGAATGCAAAATGAATATCAGTGTAAACTGACAAAAAAAGTTGTATCGTACCTCCAGCCCCTTCATCAAGCTAATGTGTTGTGGGCCACTGCGTGCACAGATAGGAAACTGACATAAACTGCCCAGTTTTAAGGGAAACTTCGGTGTTTTTTAACCCTATATTCCCATATTTTTGTGTCCAAGTGACAGGATCACTGTTGTCAGCAGCGGTGAAACAAGCTGCAATGTACCGCTAATGGGCAATTGTGCACCTTCAAATTTCCGTTCACCAAAAGTGCTAGTTTTGCCACTGACATGCTCTGATTATTATTATTATTATACATAAGTGTGTGACAACATTATTGAAAGGATCCCTACAGAGATAGACTTTTTTGCTAAAGAGTAAGATCATTTTTGTTTAACATGAAACAGCCCTGAACTCTCTATCGCCAAACCAACCAGACTCAATTTAAATAAACAGTAATTCCATCATTGTAAAATACACTTCATTCAAAGTCGACAGAAACAAAATAAAACTATCAACAGCCATCTTGTTTCGTCTTCCCACTGTTCCAACAATCACCACTCTTAAATCAATCTTTATTCATTCCATTCACACATGAATATATGTTGGCTCTGTACAAACCAAAAGTATTGTTTATTTATATGGAGTCTGGGGAGTTTGGCAATGGCGATTTCAATGCTGTTTCTGGTTAAACGAAAAGGGATTTTACTCTTTAACAAAAAGGTCTATCAAGACACTTTGCAATAACAGCATTTTTAGTGGACGGAAATTGGCCATGTCTATTTGTCCTATAGGATTAAATTGCTGCCTGGTTTGTGGCTGCTGGTTACAGTGTTCTCCCTCAATACTGGACCAATTTCAAAGATTTTTGTTGACATGAGTCACTTAGAAACCAATGCATCAATCCAAGAAAATAGGGTCCAGGTTGAAAAATACCGAAATAACCCTTTAACTAAGCATGGAACTAGCATGTTACTACTGAATTTCAAATTGTAATCCACACTTTCTTACTAGGCACCGTTTATTACTGCGTACTGCAGCTCTACATGTAGACTGCAAGTTAACACTGTCACTGCATGAGAATATATCTATCTATCCAGAGGGAAATGTGCATTTATGCAACAGGAATGATTTGGAACCATCAAAGCAACACGCCATGCAAACAATTTACTGCCTTCATATTGTAAGGAGGTTTGTGCTATTTCCATACCCCACAAGTCATCTGGGAAATGCAAAGTGCTTTCAATAAAATGATTGTAAACCAGAAGTGGGCAGAGTAATGTCAACACACGCATGCAGATCACAGCTTCAGTGATAGTGAGGGCTCTTTTGTCAATGTAAAATGTATAACAACATTAATTATTAAGTAGTATTGCTTCTGCTTGCAGGATGTTGGATGTGTTAGATGGCCAAGATCCAGGTGCTTTACTATAATCCTGCGGACTAAAACAGCTATGTGAGAGGATATTTGTGCCAACAGGGTGTATTTTTTTTATTTTTTTTGCAGACAGTATTTCAACAGTGCTGGACTCACACCATTCCCAAACACTACGGACAGAGACCCAAATAAATTATATAGCAGGCTGAGGAATTCATTTATTTCTGATTTCTTTACCTTAGATTTCTTTCTTTCCTTGATCAGCCTGTTTAGTTGTTACTCATACACAAACCATTTGAAATATATATATATATATATATATATATATATATATATATATATATATATATATATATATATATATATATATATATATATATAGAACAGAACGTTAACATTTTTACAACAATTACAATGTTGAAACCTCAACACTGAGTAAAAATACTAAGACAAGAGCCTAATTTCAATTATTTACATGCAGGAATAATGATGATGTGACAACATTTGTAATATGTTGTGTGCTGTGATTTTTCTTAAAGGAGAAGTTATTTTAGCTCACCCTAAACATCATATTGAAGTAGTAATGTAATGTCACTTGTACAAGTAAAGTTTGTTTGTGTCTCCATATCGCTGATAAATACCAACCAAGTTCAGCATTACTTCACCTTTTAGACAAGGCGGTGAAGATGGGTTAGGAAAGGACTCAGGCACACTGTCTGCTGTCTGCACAGAATTAAAATGTCAGACTACACCGCTGAGTCTGTGACCTCTTGACCGGGTATGCAAATCATGTGAGTTGACAGTGAAGGAGTTGGGCTCCTGGGAGGAAATAAAGCTGTTATTCCCCTCAGGTGGTGAAATGCAGGATTAAGTTCTTGATGGGCTTTTCAACGCGATAAGCATTTTTGACATTGGGCAATGTAGAGTGTCTCGAGGCATGTGTTGCACTTTATTTTATCCCTGTTATTATTATTAAATGTTTAATGTTTGACTTCAAGTGGTTCATAATAAAGTTTTGTATGGCGGTTTCTCATCTAATAAAAGATTAGATATTATCGTTAGTAATGTTGACCTTTCAATTTCCAGGGAAACATTTTGATTGATGTTACTTTATTTTAGTAACAATGTAATAATGCATATTAATATACAACAGAACAGCGCTTGTACATTGTTTGTCAGATACTTCCTGTTTTAACTATTAAAACTAAAAAAGTCACTCTTGGGTTTTGCATTCAGACCCAGCTCTTTTCTAAAGCGTGTCACATGTTCATTTTCCTTGATCCGATAATCAGCTATTCATCCAAAGATGGACAACAAAACCAAATCAATGTGCTGAACAAAGCCATTGATATTCAAATAAAGATAGTCAATACAGCTTGTGATTGACATCCCAGGTGTGCTTGTGAATTACAATGGATTTTCCTTGTCTTGACTCCTTGACTCGTCGGGTAAAGAATTTGCCTTGTGTCACTTTGCACGACACCTGTCACTCTCCGACTTGGCACATTTATCTGCATCAGGGGAGAGAAAAAGGGAAGCCAGATCGATTGACGTTAATTATGCGGATGTAACGAGGGACGGTGCACATTGGTCTGTGTCTACTCCAAAGGAGTCGATAAAGGTCAGGCAATTAGATTTTTCCCCTAGGTTTTTTTTTTTTTTGGTCTCTTTTTTTTCAGGGATTCAATAATGTCACTATTGTGATGGACTCTGCATCTGCATCACCAGACAAATTATCTGGTTTTTAACTTCACACGTCTCACTCGGAACAACACACTTGTGTCATAAATAGTGTGCTCAAACTCTCAAATGCACTGGTGAATTGGCAAAGGCAGTGGCGGAGTTCATTGTGATGACTGTCATTTGTAACACAGAAGATTAGGGCCTGTTATTATGTTATTTAGCTTTACATGCTCTGGTAAAAGGAAGCCCAAACACCTGGTCATATAGCTTATGAACAGACAATTTTGGAAAAAAAGGACAATGCATTTAATCAGGCATGGGTGTTCCTCATCAGTCCCATGTAAGCATCTGAACAAATATTTGCCTGAATCACCTATTTAATTAGTATTACTGTAACTGTACTGCAACTGACCTAATAGCATACCAGGGACTGTCCATTTTTCCAATGCTCCATTGTTCCAACCTTTCAATAACCAGAAAAATTCCTTTTGGTCTTACAGCCCACTAGTCCAATGTCCCTTTGGCGGCGAAATTACGAATCCCACTATGGCCACGCCAAGACCTGCCCTACGAAGCAGCTTGATTGGTTGGGGTTAGGCATTTGACCTCGAGTGGTTAAGGTTAGGATAGCCGATTGGTCAGGGGATAGGACCTGTACAAATGGGGTCTTTGGCCACGCCAAATCGGGTCTTGGCGTGGCCATAGTGGGATTCGTAATATTGCTAGTGGACGTCAGACTAGTGGGCTGTAGGACCAAAGGGAATTTATCGGGTTATTGAGAGGTCGGAACAATGGAGCGTCGGAGAAATGACATGGCACCTAGCATACCTCAATAATGAAACCAGCGTTTCATGAAGTGATTTATGGTTTGGTCAGCTTTTGTCTGGTTAGCAAAGCCCGAGTGCATAAGCAAAGCTGGAGCATACTGTTGCAAAGACAGATAGGATGAGTGGTTTGAACTAAATGTGAATTTATGATTAAACGCCCAATATAAAAAGTCCAACTTTAATTTAATTGGTGGTGAACAGCAACATTTTAAAGATGAAATGCACATATAAAAATAAAACGGGCAGCAGGCAATACTTTATCAGGCAGTCGGATGTGAGTGTGGCGTAGCAGCTTGATCTGGATTTTCAATGACTTCCTGTGCTTTTGAAAATCACTGAGACATGAAAATGACCGTTTTTATTACTATTGTGGTGAACCAACTGCTCCGCTGGATCGTTATTTAAAGTATGCATGCAGAAAGAGTTTCCCATGCAAAGGCATCCATTTCTAGTTCAGAGCAGTAAGTGTGTGGACCCTAGAAAGACTAGTGACCACTCTGTGGAAGCTAATGGGGATCCAAATAAAGAAGAAAGAATAAAGTGACTTCCTCTCTCTGAAAACAGCGCTATGGAGGCCCATAGAGTCGTGGAAATGATTGGATCAGTTTTTCACAGTATGCTCTTAACAGTGGTTTCATTAATGGTCTACTCTGAGTTGTCGCCTTCCCAGTATGCTCTCTGATATAGCATGTGGCTGTTGAAGCTGTTCATATATTTTTGAATTTGAATCATTTTTTATCATTGTCATGCAAAATAAGTGGCTCAGGTTGTAGAGCGGTCACCCACCAATCTGAAGGTTGGTGGTGCGATCCCTGGACCTGCAGTCCCATGTCGAAGTGCCCCTGGGCAAGACACTGAATCCCGAATTGCTCCCAATCGGAGTGTAAATGTGTGTAAATGTTTATCTGATGAGCAGGTGGCACCTTGTATGGCAGCCTAGGCCACCAGCGTATGAATGTGTGTGAATAGTTCTTCTACTATTTTAAAGAAAAGTGCTTTGAGTAGTCGTTTAGACTCGAAAAGCACTATACAAATACAGTTTATTTAGCTGATGAGCCCGCTGCTCAGGGTGAAGGGCGGCAGACTCTTGCTGGACATTGTGTGAGGTCACTGGACACAATGTATTGATAAGAGCGATAAAGATGTAATTTGTCTAGCCCTGGCAGGTGCAACAATGCTAACAGAAGAGTGAGGAAGATGTCAATCAAACAGAGTCTTCACACTCCCACACACACTCCTGAGAACAGCTCTATCATCAAAAATAGGTGAAATCACCTACAGTATGTGGGTGTACAGCCTCTTTAAAAGACATATTACCATGAAGTTCAATAAGTGCATTTCCATCTATTTAAAATAAAGATTAGATCCATGTGGAGCGACTGAAATGGTCTTATACATGAAACAAAGAAATGCCATATTTGTACACAATGTTTCACTGTTTGAGGTTTGACTGGAGCTCTTTTAATTCAGTCATCTCATCGCCCCCTCTTCTTCTGCAACGGTTTAATAGCACATGGAGAATTTGTGCCACCAACTGTTTATCTCAATGCACTCAACTGCTAATATTCACATACCAGTCAGTACTAGATGGATACACACAATGACTTACCTTTTCTTTGCTGATTTTCTTTAAATTAGGTTCAAATTTTCACTACATTTGGATGGAAACCTGATTTGCAGAACTGTGTGCAAACCGTGCAGCTTTTGTAGATTAGTTAATACTCTGGTAAAGTGGGGTTACGTTATATTGGATGGTAAAGCATAGCTAATGATGGCTTCTTCTATTTTGGACTTTCCATTCTCTGGATCTGAGTTTGGTCTGCTATTGCTCAATGGCAGAAATATACAATTTCACCAGAGTCAAGCTCATGTAAAAGCTCTCCAGAGATTTATCAGTTTGAATTCAACTGAAATCATTTGATTTTGCTTGGAAATTTCAGAGTTAAAAAAGGAGATGTATAGTTCTTATAGCCGGAACTGAAAAGTGATGCGTTGGAAGCGATCAGCTGGCTATAGCGTACAGCTTCACCTTCATCCGAGCTGACAATTCATTTGTGAAATTTTTTTTCCCGTTGTGTTCTTTGTCTAGAGCTGTCCATGGAGTAGCTACGACCTGGGAGCTTTTCGCTGCATGGCTCATATCACAACTCTGAGTTTTGGCCTCTGAGCATTTGTCAGATGTGGCATGATTGGAGGAGCGGCACGTCTTTGAAGAAGGCAAGGGAGGAACTTTTATGTTGTAGTGAAAAGGTGAAACTTTGAAATGGAGCTAAGCGCAAATTCTTTCAGGAAGACTTCTAAACTTAATCACTTTTCTCCTAAACTGAACAGCTGTTACAGGCGTTCACATTTACGTTAACCAATCGGAAGCGGCCTTGAATTTCACGAGCCAATCATAGCATTCTTCGGCTCCTCTGTTCGGTATTCGGGCTCCTCACACCACCATCAGTGTCTAGACTCCATCAGGGGATCGTCTCCTGGCTTTCTAAACCCTCTAAAAAATATTTCATAACGATGGAGTCTAATCTCCAAAGACTGTACATTTCATATCATGCATACGTACAATAAATATTTGCATATCTGCAACGAAGTCTCTCCTGATTGAAATGTTGTTGAATTGTGTATTTGTTTCTGTGTTTCAATATAACCAATGAATGGGTAGCCTGCAGGTGTTATTATGTTTCTGTTTCAACTGTCACACAAAGGCACAAATATAAAAGAATGAATTGATCGAGGCTTTCAGTGCTCAAAACTATGATGTAACAATGATGTAAACCAGTTAGTGATTTGTGGCAATCACATTTTTTTTTTCTCATGTTGGCCTAGCTGTCTAACAACAGAAAAATAAAGATGTATCACACCTGTGATAACATATCTACACAAAGTATGGGGACATGACTACAGACCTTGGGTCTCATTTATAAACGTGGCGTACGCACAAAACGGGGCTAAAAATGTGCGTACGCCACTTCCCATGCAAAGGTTGTGATTTATAAAAAACAAACTTGACGGGAGAATGTGCGGTCCTCCACACAAACTCTGACCGATGCGTACGCACATTTTGGAGACAAAATAGGAATTGGCAACGCAGACGGTGAGGGGGTGAACTGAAGTCAGACTGCAGAGAGAAAATGGGAATAAGATTACTCGTAATATTTTCTAGTATTGAAGCCTCACGCACATTCTTTCACTCATATATCATCCACGTTACCATGAAGATGAAATCCAGCAGTGTTAATTGCGCTTGTACTGAGATAATTGTTCCATAAACACCTCCAACTCAAATCTTAAATAAAAATGTGTTCTTAATATTTAATCGGTGCTGTCTCGCCGTCACATTGTCCACTACGGAGCGCAGATGACCAGACTGCATGGAATACAGGATAGCATCAAATACCCTACCGTTAGATAGCTGCAGAATACAGTGTAAATAACTAAATATCTGTCTTTAAAACTGTGCATATATCATCAAATGTCAAAGTCTGAAAATACAGCTGTTAAGCTCTTGCGCAATCATCACCCTTAATGTCCTCGTTATCAGTCCGAACTTTAAAACTGTTTGTGACAAAACCTGCATAAAGAAAAGTGTGTTTGCCTATAACACTTTATTTTGTCTTCAAATTGTATCTCGGGGATGGGGGTACCACTACTTGACGCTGTGATTTTGGCAAGGTGTTAACAATCACAAATTGTTGTAAACATATAAATGCTGCGGTGAACCCGTGTGTATAATGCTGCATGATGGCAATGCTGGCACTGCAGGAGGATTATGCTAATGGAGTCAGGAAAAAAAGAGACTTCAGGGACCATCACAATGACTATGCCAATTTAGATTTTATAAAGCTGAGCTCTTGGATCTCTGTACTGAAGTGGGTCCAGTAGAGAGGGCAACGTGCCGGAACTGTGCCATCCCAGTCCAAATACAGGTCCTCGCCACTTCTGCAGGAAACCGGCTGTTTCCAGAGGGAAATGTCAGACAGCAAACAAAGTGTTTTTTAAAAATAAATATTATATATAATCTTCAACTTTATCACTAAGGCTTGTTTGGATATAATATATAGTTCTGTTAAATCTTGTCATATACGTCTGATATATCGAAGCTGTCCCCGAGTGCCGTAATGCCTGCCGTTTTGGATGTATTATTAATATATGTAGTCTATAGATCAGGGTTCCATACACTGTGCAAGATGCCAGTTAAATACACGTCCCGACCCAGAGCGTCCAAAGTGACGCGAATAGTCCTGACCAAGCACGTTTAGATAAATCGCGTTAGTCAATAACAACACCAAAGCAACATGGCCAAGCGTCCGTATTGAGAATGTGTTGACCGCACATAGCCCTAATATCTGTATCTGTGTACAGGCAAGTAGGCCACACGACACATTTTACCATTTTTCACTGACAAACAAGAATCATGAAAGAGAGAAAGTGCTATTTGTTTAACAAGTAGTTTTTTCCGGGCTTTGCACCGTAGTGGTTATAATGAGGTCTGTCAGAATGACCGATTAAAACCTTCCATCACCCTGAGACTGTTCCCTCTTGCTCTTGGTCTCTCTGTCTCCTCCTTTTTGCTCACCCCCTCCATCTTTCTCAGTTTCCCCCTGTGCCCGCTGTAAATAGAATTTGTCTCCATGATCAGCTGAGAAATTAAATGTGCCCACTCCGGCCTCAGTTTGCCTCTTGCTCTGCATAAATAATGGGATGTGTTCTGAATGGCTACAGAGCCATCATAAGTCCTTTTATATGATGCATCACATTCCAGGTGCAATGCCATTATTTCTCTTGTAGCTGCTGTTGCGGCTTCTTCTTTTCTTTATTATGATCTATAAATATGACTTGCTGCTAATTAGTCAACTTTTTTCAGATAAGCATGAAAGAGGAGACACAATTTTTTAACTCACAGTACGCTCATCGTAATTAACAGTCTTGGACCAGTCCATCCAGCTAAATTCATCAGCATGATGATGTTTAACAGGCTTAATGTTTACTATGGTCACCATCTCATTACTCATTGTATAATTACAGAGGTGTCAAGTAACAAAGTACAAATACTTAGTTACCTTACTTAAGTAGAAATTTTGGGTATCTATACTTTACTGGTAATTATTTTACAGCAGACTTTTACTTCTACTCCTTTTCACTCCTTTCATTCCAGCTCTTCATTGTCCACACGGGACGCTAGTTAACACTACACTCGACAGCAGGTAACGTTAGCATACCATTTGCTAGCAGCTGGAGTAAACACAGTTAAAATGCTGACAGCTAAACGATGTAAAAGTTTGTCTGTATTTCACTTTAAAGGATTCTAACACCAGACTGTAGCTGCCGTTGTCTGAAAAACAACACAGCCTCAGCCTCACCTCGCCAGCCTCGTAGTGCATTCATAGTTATTGTAAAATACCTTTTTCCCATCCAGTGGTTGTTTTTGTAGTTTAACAGGAATTTACTGGTGAAATAAGTTATTGTTATAAATTATTATTACATTTTTAATAAATAATTAAATTTTGACCCTGTGGCCTTAGCAATACACAAGCCATTCTTTAATCTCGCCCTTTTGTGCTCCTTTTTTTTAGATCAACTTTTTATTGTTTTATATCTTTGAACGTACAACACAAATACAATTGAACAAGGTGCTCATTTATTTATTTATTTATTTATATATATATGTATATATATATATATATATATATATATATATATATATATATATATATAAAAAGAGAGAGAAGAGATGTGTCACCTTCTTCAGCCCTTCTGAGTTTGCAGGTATGATTTTAATATAACATTAATATAGTCATTATGGCCTTTAGAAAAATGTTTTTTGTGGAGGTGGGGTAGTGCACTATAGGCCCTTGTGGGGCTAAGCTTTTGTCCTTAATGGCATTTTTCCCCCTTACATTACTTTTACTTTTATACTTTTAAGTAGTTCTGAAACCAGTACTTTTACACTTTTACTTGAGTGAAAAGCTTGAGATGATACTTCAACTTCTACAGAAGTCTTTTCAAACCCTAGTATCTATACTTCCACTTGAGTAATGAATGTGAATACTTTTGACACCTCTGGCTAATTAGCACTAAATAAAATGTGCAACTGATGAAATTATGGGAATTAGTTAACAGGTATTAGCCATGAACCGTATCGTGGCAGGCAAAAACCTTGTTTGTCTAAAACTGTTGCTTCTCAGGAATTGAAAAAAGGCCAATTTGAAAAACATATATTTAGCTATTTACCTTCAACAAAGTCTGGAATTGCTTTGTCACGGTTTAAATATTTGTAAAACCGACAGACATACTTAAAGGGTGTTCAATAGCATTCATTTCTGAAAATAAATGAAAATGATGAAACATGGAGATAAAAGGTTTCTGCCGGACAGCGACAATGTTCAATTTTCCAGCCTTTTAATGGTGCTGGATGAAAAGACCGATCACCAATCAATACAGGTATTACCATTCATTATCAATGACGTGCTAGATGGTTTATTACACAGAACCATCTGAGAAGCCGTCATTGTAAACTGTTTGGAAAAGGGCAGGCACTCTAAAAATAATACCTGACTGGTGATTGGATGAACCATCTGTCTAACACTTCCACCATTGTTGCGGTCGTCACACACACCTAAACCACTCCCATAGCTGCCAGTAGCTCCTCACCGGACTCTGATTGGTTCGGTCCGCTGCTGTTCAAACACAAACACATTACTTGAAGCCTGACTAGATGGATTTTCATTTAATATGTGATCCTGCAATTCTTGTGTGATCTCGTGATATCGCGAAAATCTAGCTGCCGTGCAAGGAAAACGGTTCATCCCATGGATGACATGAATGTTTGTACAAAATTCATTGGCATTCCATCCAATAGTTAGGGTGGACTGATTGACGCTGCCATCCCTCTAGCCATGTTGCTAGCCAATGCATTCTCATGAATGGGTTTGTAGAATATCCTATGAAACATTATGCACACTAAAACGTATGCTATCATACAAAAAAACTAGGAGGCAACACGTGACATCGGCTACAGAGCTCCGTCCTACAGAGCGGCAGTTGCTAGCTGTTTAAGCTGCTACAGAGCTTTGTGACGTGGCTACAGACCTCCGTCACAGCTCGTCGTACCAGCTGCAGTTAATAGATGTGTTTTGCTGCTACAGATCTCTGCAAAACCAGCTATGGTGCTCCGCATGGTGCCCCATCAGGTCAGCGATAGTTGGTGGTTTAGTTACCCTAAATAGGTGACTGTGAGCCGGGTACAGAGCACCGCAAGCTGCCGGTCATTTTGGCGGAGATTACAGTTAAGTTGAGGCAAGGAAAGTGAGCGTTATGCATCGAAATGACTAGTTAGGTTTAGGAAAAAGATGGTTTGTATTAAAAGTGCAATTTGCAATCATTTTCAAATGTTTTGTATAGCATTGCGAGTTAGGAGGAATCCCATCCATTTTTCCCATGGACAATGTTACGTGACTCACAGTTGGAGCTCTCCTACAGCTTGAATGGACATGAAATTCTCCTGGTTAAAATCATTAGTAAGAACATATAAACAAAAATATCAAGTTATTTGATTAAAAGTCGATTGCACAAGCCCGTACTTAAAGACGTTAACTATAACTCCCAAGGTGCATTTTATTGGAGCAACATTCAATCACCAATTGAAATGTCCCATTGAAGAATACAGTGACTCAACAAATCAGTTAACTTGTGGATTCTTCGCCACCTATGGCTCCATATTTTGTTCACAAATTCAAAGATGAAACATTTTGAATTTGCTCCTGCTCTGATTTGCGCCCCTTACTGGCTTTTTCTCCATACCAATGGCAGTGGAGGCTGATGGGTAGTGTAGTCAGAGCTGTACACCATGACAAACTGACTGAAAAAAGTAAAAGTGGTGATCGAAACATAAACCACATGATTTTTTACATTATTCTGAAGAGTCCACTGTTCCTGTGTTTAGTAAAATTAAGGGATATCATTTAAAGAAACATGCAATGGGAATACAGAAAGAGGAAAAACTCTTCACTGCAACAGATTTTTTTAACCATCTCATCTGGAAGTATACAAGATGAAGCTAATTCAAATAGTGTAAGTCATAGGAAGTACTGCATAGTGAGTCTACTATTGACCCAAGACTGTTGGTGGTATTTCTGTGATCACTGGGTGAGTTTATCTCATGAAGCACACTAGCTCTCAAACTCTCAGGGATAATTCCACTTTGATGTTTGTTTTCTTAATTGATATTCTGGGAATTGGGATATAAAAAATACATACATAAAAACTGCCATGGACTAGATAGATCATGAAATGCACAGCCTCTCTATGCTTAAAAGATTGAAGACAATCTTGACAAGCTTGAATTTTACATTCAACCCAAATGTGTCAAACAGTTATCGGTTTCTGGGAGGGCCGCAGGCATCGCTGATATCGCATAAAGACACACAGGATGGTCAGGCAACATACTTTGACATTGTGCACTCATGTAGCTTAGTTGCTTCACTGGCAACATCTATCTTCTACTTTGTCAGACGAAAGTCTTCTTATCTCTTTCGTCACAACCTTATCAAACCGCACACAGATTGCTTGTCTCTGTCACATCAGCTGGTGTTTGCAAATAACTAACAGAATAACAGAAAGGCTTAAGGTGGGAGATATCGATAACAAGCCTTAATTATTACCTTATCAAACCTGAGATGACACCCCAGGCAACATTTTTGGAGACACTGCTTTTCATCAGTGCTTGAGGAGATGCTTTTTTTTTTTTGCTTCAATCTGCCGTCCCGCCAGGTCCTGTACACCTCCAGGACCCTGAGTCAGGCATGAACGATGGTGGCTGATCCCTCCAATCCTGGACAAAAACACTTTGAGCCACCACCTTCTTGTGTATATTGTACACGTTTGTTATATTGTCTTTTACATGTTTTTATATTGTAATATTTCTATTCTATATTTTTGTTCTTGACTGTTGCAGTACTTTGCTCTATTGTTCATTGTTAATTATTTTTTCTTATGTTTATTGTATGCACCACACAAGCAAAGTTTTCACTTGCAATTACATGCAAGTGAAAACTTACTGTACTTTAGCAATACATGCGATTCTGATTCTGATAAGATTAGATCAAATAGTTGCTTTTGAAACGAATACACAACTTGAGGCGGTTTTAAAATCAACAATCATTTTTTTATGGAAAAACCTTAATTAATCATTAATAACAGGCACATATCTAAAATATAATGTCAACTTACATTTCTTAAACAAATATGGTATCATTTTCCCTTCCCATATCCCTTCACTGATGGTGATCAGGTTCTCTGACAACCCCTCCTAACCCTAACCCAACTGTCACGTTCTTTTCCTAAACCCAGCTGTCCCATTCTTGTCCAGCGTGTTACCTTTAATAAGCCCACCCACGATGTTTCCCTAAACGTAACTGTCCCATTCTTGTGCCGCATGCCAGTTAAATGTAGGTCCAAAGTGACGCGAACCGTCCCGACCAAGCGTGTTTACATAAAGCGTGTTTAGATATGATGCTAAAGGAGACTTTTAGCATCAATATCAATACTAAAGGCACCTGACCAAGCATCCTTACTTTACGTGATGGGAGAGAGGATGTGTTTTCTTTGATCGGTGCAAATGGGCACATGTTAGGAAACAATCCCGTTACGATTGTTTTGTGCAATATACATTTTCTAACAAGCGCTCTATTCACTTCGATGATGTGGTAACAGAAAGACAAGGAAGAGGCACCAGAGGAAGGGAGGATTGATTTAGGGTTAGTTCACGCAGATACATCTTCAGGAAGGAAAAGAGTGTAATATTTCATGATACAAATTAGAACAGATGAGAGAGGCTTTGTTCAGAGATTTTACAGAACAGAATGTTACATTCACAATGGCACGGCTTAAAGGTTCTCTTAAGAGTTTTCTTGAGGACAAACAAAAGTTATTTTTACATTGAGTGTTACTCACCAAAATGCATTGTGTGTATCCTGTTGAATGCATTTCCTTCCTCTCAGTCTTCTTCTTCAATGCCATTGTTGGTGCATTGCTGTCTCTCGGCTGCCACCTGCAAAGTGGGTCAGTGGAATGGTGTGAAACCACTGTCAGGAATGTGAATCTCGTCACCCAAGTGCGCATTAATTTGTGTCATGTGTTTCACTTGTGCAGTGCTCCCAACACACTTGTAAACAGACTTTGATGTGTAATATCAGTGTAATTCCCCTTTTAAAAGGGAATCCATTTTGACATTTGGAGTTGGTACTCATTTACACAGTTACACGCTACAGGCTATTAGGCTCAAGTTGTCAAATTGACCAAACATATGTAAATATTCTTTTTATGTGGCATTTTAGGGCTTTATTTGACAGGACAGGTTAGACATGAAAGGGAAGAGAGAGGGGGAATGATTTGCAGGAAATGGCCGCAGGTCGGAACCGAACCTGTGCGCTCTACAATGTGAGCTACCCAGGCCCCCAAATGTATATATTCTCACTAAAATTTAGATGTAATTAATATGTAAATGTTTAGCCATGTATGTAAGAAATTAAAAGTAGTCTAAAATGCAATTAATACCCACTTTGCATTCATATTACGTCACAAAACTGCCTTTTATTAGGATGCTATACAGATCTTTCAATGAGAATATATGCAGAATATGTTAAATTATAATATGAAGCAGCAGTTTCTCTACAAAGTGTATGCTCTTCTCTATACATTAAGCTACCCGTTCCATTGTACTACTCTGGTGGCTGTTGCCCTCTTATTTTATAAAACCCCTACTGGAATTGCCTAATGTATCACCCTAGCTAAAGCCTATTTATAAATTGGGGTGATTTTTCCTTTAAAGTTATTACGGCTGAGGACTATCCTGCAGGGGCGAGCTATTCCCATGCTGCTGGTGTTGCCTTTGTGTTTAATGGGGCCTAAGGGTGTTACAATAAGATTAAATGTGGCCAGTCAGGGCACCTACTCATGTCACATAAAAAAGAACAAGGGCCGTGGTGCGTGACATTTATGAGATAGTTGGCCAAGCAGTGAGTGTTTGGGGATGGTGTTTGTTTTGTGCTGCAGGTGTCTGCCGCTCACGGAGAAATTGATAGTTGAGCAGCTGATCATAAAATGAACAGGCTGTGTTGCAAGATAATTACATACAAGAACAGAAAGGCATGAACAATAGCTACACAGACAGCACATGCATAAACTCTTACAGTACAGATACTACTTTTTCACACATCAGTGTTTTTTTCTGTATGAGAGATAATGTAATTCTTGTTTCAAAACAAAAATAAATTCACTAATTTGCAAGTACTTTTTCCATGCCACTTTGTCTAGCATTATACCTACCGTACCTGCACATGAAAATGCAGAGAGAAGACCTTTAACCTTTGTCATGTGTGGATAATTACTATATTCACAACATACAGTATCTACGAAGCACACGGGAGAATAGTGAATGACTGTTGGCAAGTCATTCTCTGAGCCTACAGCACTGCTTGAATGGTGGAAAAAAAAATAATCATGGAACATTGTGCATTTTATAAAGGGTGTTACTTAAGCAATTTTACACATGAAGTTCAGTTTTTTCAAATGGGCATTTAAGATGCAGGGAAGTTCTAATGAAAGATGCCTTCCATTTGCATCATGGCAAATGTATTTTGCCATAGCATTTTTGGAGTTTGACTCATACTAGAGACTAAAAGTCACGATGTCTTGACCTGTGCCTGTGAGGCCTCCAACTTTGTGGAAGTGAAAATCTAAATGGCTAAACTGCACCCCATTTAAAGAATGAAAATGGACTCTATAAAACACTTGACTTTCTAAAAAATCTTAATTACACATCAACTCAAGGGCCAGCGTTGAGTTGATGCCTTGAATTTGTAGTAGGCGACAACTTAAATCAGATGTTTTGGTAATACTTTATAATAACCATCATTAATAGATGGTAAATTCATAGCTAATTAATCTTTAGTTAATTGTCATTTAACTGTTACCAAACAGCCATTTTACTGTTAATAAACAAAGAAATTATAATTAATAATGTTTACTAATTATTAGTAGTGCTGTAAATTAACAGTTTATTGTTACAAACATTATTCCCTCATATACTATATTAGGTATCTGGTAATGATTAAAAAATGTTTGTAAACCTTTAAGAAACCATTTTTAAAACATCTATAAACATATTTATATATATACAGTACAGGCCAAAAGTTTGGACACACTTTCTCATTCAATGCGTTTCCTTTTTATTTTCATGACTATTTACATTGTAGATTCTCACTGAAGGCATCAAAACTACGAATGAACACAAATGGAATTGTGTACTTAACAAAAAAAGTGTGAAATAACTGAAAACATGTCTTATATTTTAGATTCTTCAAAGTAGCCACCCTTTGCTTTTTTATTAATAAGGGAAGAAATTCCACTAATTAACCCTGACAAGGCACACCTGTGAAGTGAAAACCATTTCAGGTGACTACCTCATGAAGCTCATTGAGAGAACACCAAGGGTTTGCAGAGTTATCAAAAAAAGCAAAGAGTGGCTACTTTGAATAATCTAAAATATAAGATGTTTTCAGTTATTTCACACTTTTTTGTTAAGTACATAATTCCATATGTGTTCATTCATAGTTTTGATGCCTTCAGTGAGAATCTACAATGTAAATAGTCATGAAAATAAAGAAACCCATTGAATGAGAAGGTGTGTCCAAACTTTTGGCCTGTGCTGTATATATATATATATATATATATATATATATATATATGTTTTATATATGTGTACACCGCGTTCCAAATTATTATGCAAATTATATTTTACACTGATCTTTCTAAATAGTCAATGCAAATGACAGTCAGTATAACTTTTAAGTCACCAACCGTTAGGGTATAAGTCTATTAATTAATAGCACTACTAATAATTAGTAAACATTATTCATTATAATTTCATTGTTTGTTAACAGTAAAATTACTGTTTGCTGACAGTTCAATTACAATTAACTAAAGATTAATTATCAATTTACCATCTGTTAATGATGGTTATTATAAAGTGTTACTGATTTTTTTCCTTTTTATGAAAGCCACAGGAGTCATATTACTATTACAAACAGTTAAAATGAGGCATTGTTATTGTGTAAATGCAGCATATAGGGCTTTTGTATTTATATGTGCTTTTGCACTGCTAGCAAACAGACTATGTGACTCATCATATATTGGTTCATACACACAATCCTCATAAGCCATCCATCTTCGTCCGCTTATCCGGTGTCGGGTCGCGGGGGGAGCAGCTCCAGCAGGGGACCCCAAACTTCCCTTTCCCGAGCAACATTAACCAGCTCCGACTGGGGGATCCCGAGGCGTTCCCAGGCCAGGTTGGAGATATAATCCCTCCACCTAGTCCTGGGTCTTCCCCGAGGCCTCATAAGCACCAAACATAAACTGCCTGAGCTTATCGCCTATGATCTCAATAGCCATACAACAACACAGAGCGGAGAGATAAGGGAAAACCAGTTCGACCATTTTAAAGATCAGTGTTGACATTTTAGATGTTTTCCCATAAACTGCAAGCTCGTTTTCATCATATCACATCGTTATATCATCGTATATTTACTCCCTGCTCCTTACTCGCTATCTGTAATGAATCATGAGTACTTTTTCTTACCATGATGTTTAAATCAGAAACAGGGAGGGTTATTGCCAAGTTGGTTTTCACATATATTTGACGTAATGTTTCGCTTTATAACAATTCAATCAGGAGAGACTTCCTTGCAATTATGAACATATTTATTGTACAAACAAACATGTAAATGTACAAGTCTCTGGAGATTGGACTCTATCAAACCCAAATGTCCTAAATGGTTTAAGGAAACCCAAAAATATCCCCTGATGGAGTCCAGACACTGGTGGTGGTGAACGAGCAGAGGAACCATCGACAGCCAAGCGCAGATGAACCCAGGTCTGAGGGCGTGACCACCGGTGGCAGAAGGGGAGGAGGCGGGACGCACTCAATTTCCTGAAACGACAACTGCCAAGCACGGAAGAGAGAACAGATTTAAAGCAGGATATCAAGCTGTGATAGGCTCGTGACAAATGGCCGACCCTGATTGGTTTAACTAACAACGACACAGCTGCTCTGATTACTACTGACAAGTGACAAACCATGAAAGAGCTGATCATTATGAGTGATGGAAAAGGTATATGAAGTCTTCCTTTAAGAATTTACGCTGAGCTTCATTTAACAGTAAGTATACAACGTAAGAGAAAAAGCTTTTCTTTTTTAAGTTAATCAAAGGCGTATTTATAAACGCAACTTATATTCATTTATGCTCAATATCATGAGATCAATGCTGAAAAAAATTAAAAGTAATTTTACAATCAGTTTGGGATCTGTTTTTGGTCTGTTTATCAGTCTTGCAATTTACACTTGAGGCAACAGCAGAACATGGTCATCAGGGCTGGCCTGGGCACTTTACAGGTGGGGCAACATGTCCTTTTAGACGACACAACTGTCTTTTTATCGTTGTTTTTGTCTGACTGGCCCATAATACAGGTAGATCGGAATATTTTTTTTTTTTTTCTTAATTGACACTGGTCTGGCCCAGTCACATCTTTAAACCCATCACCCTTTGGGCTCAGTGTCTACATCATTTGCATCTGCAAAAAAAGAGTGCCAAAATGGATAAGACAAAACACAGAGGCATGGAGAAATTGCAGGCCAAAAAAAGAAAGGCCCTTCAGGCAGATTAGTGGCGTCATTAGGCCTGGGCATCCGGCACTTTGCAGGTACAGACAATCAAACACGTTTCCTCATTTTGTTGATAACAATCTTGGATGCATCCCATTTCTTACAAAATGTATTTGCTGCTGCAAATAGTAGGATTAGTAGGATATCAGTGTCATTTTTAGGAAACAGGTTTTTGTTGTGGCTGTGCTTTAGATAGACTAAACTGAGTGTATTTTCATCGCTGTTGGGCAGAAACCTTGTATCTTCATATTTTGTAATGTTATTTATTTTCATAAATCAATGCTATTGATCACCCTTTACATCTGTCCTTGGGTTTGTCTGAGGTAAATAGCTCAATAATTTTTTTTCAAATTAATCTTTTTTCATTTCCTGAAAAACTAAGGTTTTGGACATACATGGTTTTTACCCCGACAGCGGGATATAGGACGTAAGCCAAACAGGGTTGGGTGATTTGGGGTGTCATGGACATGTTGTGGTGACAAAAAGGGAAATCATCCATCATGAAAGAAACTGCAGCTTGAGTCATGACATAGTATCCGTCCCACTAGGAGCTTGTAGAGGAAACACCACCACACAAAGAGAGATCTATACAGATGATCTTTGGCACCCAAATCACAAATCAAAAGGCAGCTTGCAGTGTTTCTCCCAGCTGTTATTATGTTTGGGGAAAGACATAAACAAGGTTACCAGCTGGTGTAAATCTTAGATTTAAGATATACTAACTTCAAAAAATCATATGCTTGATTAATTCTTTTCGTTATAGCAACTGACAACAAACAAGAATGGTGTTTTCAGTGTTTTCATCTGAACTGAACGTTTATGGGAGAATCATGAGCCTCAAGGTAACCTTGGAATTTATAACAGACCATAACCATAGGGTGTACGCTTAAGCAACGAATGTCTATCGACCAGTGTTTTGAAATGAAATACACTGCCACATATCAAAGCCCAGTAACAACCCTGCTTGTCCATGTAGAAATTAATAAAAATGTTTACTGGTACTGTGTGTTAACTGGTGCAGTCCGGCTGTGAGAGCTAACTGGGAAGATAATGCACATTGCGGGGCCATTTTGGTGTCAATGATGGTCGTGATTCCCACTAGGTATTTGCAAACAAATGGCCTTAATGGGTTAATATGGTGGATTTTTGCTGGAAAAAGCACAGCAGCCACAAACCACAAAAGGTCTGTAAGGACCAGGGGTCTCATTTATAAAACTGTGCGTAGGATCCTTACTATAAGTGTAGGTGCGCCCAAAAGCCCAAATTGGCGTACGCCGAAAAAAAATCTGATTTATAAAACCGTGCGTACGCACACCTGTAAGCAATGTTCCCTTTATAAATCACAGATTGACTACAAGTGTGTGTACGTGGATCAGCCTCTTATCCTGCCCTGTACACGCCCATTTTTAACCATAAATAGTCAATGTACAGCACCTCGTGAATGCTGATCAGTATGTTAATAAACCTGGCAGTTCTTTCGTTACACCGAATCATGCCGAATCATGCCGACTGGCGGAGGAAAAAAAAATTAATAAATAAACCTCTCAGACGCTCGGGAATTGCTGCCAATTGAATTATAATTTCGGCCTGTTGTCACACAGTGCATCTATAAACTATCTTTATTAATAAAATCTTCCAAAACGCCAGGCATTACAGCACTCGGGGACAGCTTCGATATACCAGACGTATATGAGAAGATTTAACAGAACTATATATTTTATCCAAAGAAGCCTTAGTGAGGAAGTTTAATGAGGAAGATTATATATAATATTTATTTAATAAAACATTTAGCTGTCTGACATTTCCCTCTGGAAACAGCCGGTTTCACATTTGGACCGGGATGGCACGGTTCCGGCACGTTGCCCTCTCTACTGGACCCAATTCAGTACATAGATCCAAGAGCGCATCTATATTACTATTACAGCTACATTAGGGAATTTAAATCGACATATGAACCAGTCATTGTCATGGTCCCTGAAGTCTCTTTTTCTCCTGATTCTTCCATTGGGGTTAGTCCTCCTGCAGGGCCAGCAGTGCCATCACGCAGCATTTATATTTATTTGTTTAGTCTACAACAATTTGTGATTGTTAACACCTTGCTAAAATCATAGCAAGAACTAGTGGTATCCCCCACCCCGAGATACAATTTGAAATCGAAATGTAATAAGCAAACACACTTTTCTTCATGCAGGGTTTGTTATGAACAGTATTTAGTAAATTTTAGACCGATAACGAGGACATAGAGCGTAACGATTGCGCGAGAGCTTAACGGCTGTATTTCCAGACTTTGACATTTGATGATATATGCCCACTATTAAAGACATATACTGTATTTAGTTATTTAATGTTCTGCAGTTATCTAATGGTAGGGTATTTAATGATATCCTGTATTCCATGCAGTCGGGCCATCTCCTCCTCCTGCGCTCCGTAGCGGCCAATGTGACGGCGAGACAGCGCTGATTAAATATTAAGAATGAGTTTTTATTTAAGATTTCAGTTTGAGGTGTTTATGGAACAATTATCCCTCAGTACAAGCGCAAATAACACTGCTGGATTTAATCTTCATATGGTGTGAAGAAATGTACGTGAGGCATTATTTTTTAATACTTAAACATATTAAGAGTAGCCTAACCTTTATTCCCACAGGTACTTTCTGCAGTCTGACTTCAGTTCACCACCTCACCATCTGCGTTGCCAATTCCTATTTTGTCTCCAAAATGTGCGTACGCATGGGTCAGAGTTTGCGTGGAGGACCGCACATTCTCCCGTCAAGTTTGTTTTTTATAAATCACAACCTTTGCGTGGGAAGTGGCGTACGCACGTTTTCAGCCCCGTTTTGTGTGTACGCCACGTTTATAAATGAGACCCCAGGAACTGTAAATGGTAAATTACACTTGGAACAAAAGTTGCTAGGGTGGAATGGTGCCTGTCTTCCTTTTTGCGGTGGTGGAAGAAGTATTCAGGGCCTTTACTTGGTAAAAGTACTAATACCACACTGTAAAAATACTCTGTTACAAGTAAAAGTCCTGCATTGAAAATGGTACTTAAGTAATAGCATGTAAGTATCATGAGGAAAATGTACTTAAAGTATTAAAAGTACTCATTGCAGAAAATCCCTTATGTTTTAGAAACTGGAAACAGTTCTGTCAATCAAGTAAGTTTTTAATGGTGTAATCATTTCAGCTGGACTTTATACTAGGCCTTTATATTCTTAGCTTAATTTTGTATTATATATATATATTTTTTTTTATATATATATATATATATATATATAAAAAAAAATATTGTAAACTACATGTATTTTGTGTGCTGAAATATTAATTTGTATTAGTAACTAAAGCTGTCAGATCAATGTATTGAAGTTAAAAGTACATTTTATCTCTAGTATTTATCTCTGAAATATAGTGGAGTAAAAGTAGAAAGTAGCATGAAAACAAAAGATTCAAATTTGTACTTAGTTACATTCCACCACTGCCTTTTTGGCCTCTGGCTGCTGCTTCTCCCAAACCTCCCTGCTTTTGCCCCCCCCTCTTTGTACTTTCAACACCCTAAGGCTGGAGGCTGTATCAGTGGTAACACAACTTTATCTTCCACAAAATGGGCTGTTTGAGACTTGAGTTGGCAGCTGTGCTGAAAATGCAGTTCCTGTACGAGCTCATACAGTCTCTGCTTCTCTCTGTGTCTCAGAGACACAAACATGTTTTAAATTGGCTCCCCTAATTCTCCCCTCCACCACTGACAGGCCAGGCACACCAGGAAGAGTGATGCCATAATGGCTCTGACAACTGCACACTGTTCCAACACCTTGCCATACATCTGTCACCTGGTAAACATGCACTCTCCAGTGACTTTTCGGGTAATTGCCACATTGTGACTGCCTTGATTTGCATAACTCGATTTCATAAATCAGACAGTGAATTGGAAAATCCTGTGACAGTTATTGTATCACCAAGTCTGGGTTGCAATTGTCCTCGGTGACTACATTAAGCAAACGCATGAAGTACATGTGTGTGACTTAGAGAGATGTTCATTATAGCCTGCCTGTCCTCACCAGAAAATTGCCATATGGGTCGATTATGCAAGCAGCTCATAACGACCAACAATGTTGTTTCTGAAAGTCGGCGACCCTCGTGCCTGTATAATCATCGCGAGAGCAAACGAGTGAGGTGATAAAGTAACAGAGCGCCAATTTCTGTATAAGGAGGTAGGTTTGGGTGGTAAAAACTAAAAGTCAACTGTCTACCAAGTTTTACTTATGAGAAACTAACACGGGACTTTAAACCTTGGTTATGGTTTTCAGTTTTGTAACTTCCTGTTTTATTTTGTCAAGTCATTCTTCATGTGTGTTTTGCTTGCTTCCTGATACCCTGCTAGCTTTTTGCTGTTTTGTTTTCAAGATCCTACTTGTGTATGTTTGCGTGCTATACTTCCTGTATTATTTTGTAGTGTTCACTTTCATGTGTCTTGGTCTAGCTTTGTTTCCTGTTTGAGTCTGATTAGTCCCTATATGTTTCACGTGTTTGCTCCCTTCCTGCTTGTTTGCCCCTGTATATAATGGCCTATGTTCTGTTCACTCTTATACCCAGTTTACACGTACATGGTTATTTTGAAAAACGGAAATATTTCCCTTCGTTTGGTGTCCTTCTTTTACACGCAAACGGAGAATTTGCCTCTGAAAACGATTTTTTCTAAAAACTCCGGCCAGAGTGGAGATTTTGAAAAACTTTGTTTGTACGTTTGCATGTAAACTGAGAAAAACGGAGGTTCGATTCTGATTGGCTAACGTGGGCTTGAGCTTCTCGTTACGCTGCCACCTGCAGGTTTGGCATGCTCTTGCCAGCATATACACGGTTACACTTTTCTGAAAACTGACAGCTGTGCATGATGTTATTTTGGAAAACGGAGAGGTTGAAATGTCCGTTTATGAAAATAGCCGGCCACGTGTAAATGCACTATTTGTCTACACCTGCATCTGCTCCTGGTTGTGTTGTGCGTTTGGGTCCAGAACTATTTTTTCCTGCCTTAGCATTCAGCCAGTCGTGACAGACTTTCATTTAGGAGACTGGGGTTTGAACAACAGAGTTTTGGTTATGAATTTTACCAACATCAGTGCTATTATGTCCTCATTTTAATAGTTTTACGTGACTTATTTCAAGGCAATCCCTGATGTTTTACCAACCCATTAATAATAATAGTAATAATAATAATAATAATAGTATTTTTGTTGCCTAAATGTTCATTATGAAAAGCCGACATTGTACATTATGTATATAACGGAAAATAAGGAAAAGCATAATAGGTCTCCTTTAA
The DNA here is from genome assembly GCF_004354835.1 of Perca flavescens. NCBI lineage: Eukaryota > Metazoa > Chordata > Actinopteri > Perciformes > Percidae > Perca > Perca flavescens. The sequence continues at coordinate 30,302,071 of NC_041341.1, forward strand.
TCCCAAAGTCTCTTGTACATCCATCAGGGAGAACCTCACTAATCATGCAACCAACATCACTTGTAGTTGCACCGTGTTGTAAAAGAATAGCACCACTACCTATGTAGGAATACTTTATGGCTATTAATCTATTGCGCCAGTGCATGCTGGGAGGTTTACCAACACACCTACCTCATGTCACGGCAATCGCATAATCATCCAATCGTATGAATGCTGATAATGATTTTTCTACTCATTTGCCTTGATTTCAAAATAAGACTGAACTTTTCAAATCAATCCTCAAACTGCATCTAAAGAACCAAATTAGCTGCATGAGAATAAACAGGATTATTTCCTCCTCGACTACATTTAAACAAATAAACACAATGCATAAATTATTGAAAAAGAGCACAAACATATTTATCAGGATGGACTTCTGATTGAGAAGGGCAGCTGTGGCTCTGAATCATGCAGTAGTTTTTGTGGTCTGATCTCTGGTTCATTCTGTCCTAATGCCAACATGTCCTTGGGCAATACTTTGAACTACAAATTGCACCTTATTGTTGTGTATTAGAAATATCTTTTTCACATTACCCGAGAAAGCACACTCACAGTCCTTCCTGCATATTTCCATTTGGTCTCTATTATCACTGCAGCAGAGCGTACATACACTTCTTACACGGGTTTCACCTGTAGTTAGAATGTAGCCTGTTCACTGACTAAATGAGAAACTGTTCACACGGGCAGGTTTTCAATGGAACAAAAGCAAAAAGACAAAAGAAAAGGCAGCAGTGATTGCACCTGCAGTTGGTGGTTACGCAAGCTGGATCGTTACCGGGGCATTGCTGATTCATGGCTGAAAAAATTGGGTGGAGAATGTTAATGATTAAACATTACCCTTAAACAACTGTCGCCAAGGTGCTGTTGGGGAAGGCACAAATGTTCCAGTCGAGCAACTAATTGATGCAGAGCAAAACACTGGTTGGCCCAAGATGCTCCAAGGTATGTTTGTAGGAATGCTGCATCAGTATAAGTGTTTACTGGAAAGAGCATATTCAGCAAGCTTTCCCTGAATTAATAAAAGGTGCAGTGGCTTTGCAGTGTACATATTATTGCCATAGACTTAACCTGTGGGGGAAAGAAAGTTCAGTAATCTATCCCTGGAGAAATAAAGACAGCTGCAGAAACACTTAATGTCAGGGCTGGTTTTAGTCTGCTATATTAATGTGGGCTGGTAGAAGTAATAGGTGGGCAACTTATACAGTTCAAATCCCTGGCCAGATGGCACAAAAATCTGGCAAAATGACAGCTGCCAACCAGAGGGTTGTCAGAGTCAAGATCATATGCAAGCTCCTGCCATTGTGCCTTCAGTCTCTTTAGTGTGTGTGTGTGTGTGTGTGTGGGGGGGGTGTTAGGATTGGTTTAAATTAAGAATTAAGATTAATTTCCCCATTGGGATTAATAAAGTAGCAGGCCTATTCTATTTCATTATATGCTAATTTATGAAGAGCAATTTGAGGCAGGGAAATAGGGAGGTTGTGAAGCAGCATTTCTATGTTTGCTGCTACCCTATAATTTGTGTGGAGAGCAGATTGATTTCCCCTAAAACAAAAAAAATCCTTCATCAAGATTTTATCATAATCAACTCCATAACATGTCTCTTCATTAGTTAAGCTTAATTTATATACAGTATATAGTTTATTGACCATTCAGCATTGTCACAGGTTCATAAAGACGAGTGTCATTAAAATCTAAATTTCTATCTATCTATCTATCTATCTATCTATCTATCTATCTATCTATCTATCTATCTATCTATCTTTCTTATTTGTCTCCTAATTTCCTTGGCAACAATTCTAACAAATCCATCCATGTCTAATGTATTTCTTATTGATTGCTAATGGGACAAGATCACTAAATTCCTCTTTCTTCCCTAAACATGGTGTGATGATATGGTAGTTAGGACTCTGACTGTGGATCCGCACCAAAACCTCGCTGGCATATGCTGTGGTGCAGGCGGAGTAAGACTGAGCCGTTTAAAAGGCATTTACTCCAGATGTCCCACTCACATCAAGTGGTGGACGCAGTGTGTACCTCACCTACTACTTATGGTCTGCCTCAGAGCTTTGTGTGTTTGTGCCTGAACACGAAGAGAAGAGGGGGTGGGTAGTGGGCGATTCTGGAGGCGGGCTGTAGGCTGTCCACCCAATCAGATGTTAGAAATGATACTCGTATTTTCTGTGCTATATTTCCACTGGCAGAACCCCTGTCCATGGCCACTGCCAGCTTGGTTAATGTACTTGCCTGCTTACACATTAGCTTTCACTAAATCACTAGAACTCATCTACAGAGAGGATCAGCACCAAGGACAGCACCAGAGAGTGCTCACACTCTGCACCTGCAGCAGGTTCAACCACAGACTGTATACAGTCTATGGGTTCAACCTGTCTGACTGCTTAGCCTAAAAGCTGTTTGTGCTTTCAAACTGTATGTTTTCAATTTTAATATTTCAAGAGAAGTTAAGTCAAGTCAATTTTATTTATATACCCTGTAATCTGTAGCCTACAGCATACGACACCCTCCATCCTTAGAGATTTTCTGAAGGAAAGACTCCCAAAAAAAACAACCTTTATTGGAGAAACAAATTTAGAAACAGACAGACATGCAATAGATGTGTGTACTGAATAGACCAACATACTAAAATCACAGTATAGACAGGCACAATAACAAAACTTAGAACATAAACATACATGAGAGTGAATCCGGGAGGCAAGTGTTGCCAAATGGATAGGAACTGAGCCACACAACCTCCTCTCCACCATAGAGACCTGGAAACGGACAGACTACATCACACAAGCAACCCATTCATACAGGTATGAGAAAAATACAAACGCAGAGGGAGAGGGAGAGGAAGAGAGAGAGAGAGAGAGAGAGAGAGAGAGAGAGAGAGAGAGAGAGAGAGAGAGAGAGAGGATTAGAAGACAATGACTAACTGATGTAAATGTAAACAAAATGCTATCCAAGGTAATGGTGGCTCGGGTTTATGGAGTCTTACCTTCCCCAAATCCAACGAATAGCAGGGCAGAGCAGCTAACCTGAGTTAGCCTAAACTCTGACAGCATCATGGACCTATCAGAGAAAATACTACGCACTTAATGTGCTACTTGTGAACGGGGCTTTGTTTTTATGTAACCTGTTACCCCTATAACTAGATTGGATTAATTTGATTTTTATTTGACATGGACATCACGTTATATTGGACGAACCAGACGCATTGAGTGTTTTAGCACACATACTTAATTTTCAACACCTGTCCACGGGATACTTTTTAAAAGTTAGTTAATGATGTTCTCCACACCATTTTATAAAACCTAGCCATATTGGGAAATACAGAGAGTTTTGTGGAGCTCAATTAGCTTTGTATGAACTCATTCAGTAATGGCTTGAATGTAACGGACGTTCATTAATATAAAATAGTTGCGCACTACAGCTTTAAAGTGAAACCCAAAGTTTTCAGAGTTCCCAGTCTGTAGAGAAATTGAAGCCCTCTCTTCAGACTGTGCCTATTACACTGCAACTGATTGTGGTGCATCAGTCAAACTGCACGGCTGCATCAACCCCCTCCAGCTGAACCTTGCCACATGCTGAGGCCTGGGCTACTCTCTACTCCCTCACAATATGGCTACCTGGTGCGCTGTGCACACACAGACATCAATTAGAGAAAGGTTACCTTGTGCTGCTACTGGCTGGTTGGCTCCAAAAGAGGCAGATAGGGAAAATGTGAGTGGAAGAGAAGACTTCTGTGGGCAATTTAATTTCACCCTGTTAGCAACAATCTACCCCCACCCCAGCAAACATCACCACAATCACAACCAGTCCGTCTATTTTCGAAATCCACCCAAGTGTTTGATTTTCAAAAAGGTCACCTTCCAGCTCTGCTGTTGCTTTCTGATTCTTCCTAACCATTAAGAGAATAGACACACAATATGTACCTGGGAACTGGGGGAAGGTGGGGTTTTTCCAAAATGCAAATCTAAGTCTGAGCAATAAACAGCCTTGGGTTTCCAATGGTATTATTTAATTAGGTGTGACGGAATAGGGTTCGATATTTGTTTGGGAGAGGGGTTGTGTTTATGCCACTGGATATTTACTGGAGCAGTGGAGGTTAAACTCTTAAGCCTGTCTTCTTCTTTGTTCATCAGATTAGACTTCCGTGCCATCACCACCACCACCCACAGACAACTGTTAAAACTGGCATCTAAGTATTAATTATGGAAAAGTAACATTTGTAGCAAGGTTGGAGGGTTGTGCATCGTTGTGTGTTTGTATTTTTTCCTGTGGCAGTGTGTGTGTGTGTGTGTGTGTGTTTGTTTGTTTGTTTGTTTGTGTGTATCTGTGCCTGTGTGTGTTCCTGCAAGAATATCAGGGTAAGCACTAACAAGATTTTTCATCATCCTGTTTGTGCAACCCATTTCCAACAGCTAGAGGGTCATCCACACTCATTGTTTTAGAGTAGGGATGGATATCATGGCCCTCAATTTCTTGAATCATCAGTGACTCCTGTGTCGTTTGTTTCATGGCTTTATTCCATCCGTTTTGCATTATGCACCTTTTATTTCCGTTATGCTCTATAGCTATAGCTTTTATGTGTCACTGTGCCATTCCCCTTTAAGTAGAATAAAAGGTCCACAATTTATTCAGTAGTTGGACCAGTTCAGACCAGTGGAACAACATTGTAAAGGGGTTTTCGCTTCAGTGACAGTCAGGGTGCTTTGAAAACATTTTGTGTTTAAATTAAACTACAAAAGATTGCACTTGATGTAAGTCAGGGGACTCACAAGAGACAGATTTAAAAAAGAGCAAAAGACAAAATATCTTGAGTTTTCAACCTTACTGCTGTAAAAGAATGTTCATTTTGGATGATTACTTCTTTCTACAATATCTTTACATAAAAATACTATAGCTAAGAGAATAGTATCCATTATGGATAAAGGATGGCTAAGGTTAGACACCAAATACAAATAACTTCCTTCTGAATGTTGGCAGTGGACACATATATATATATATATATATATATATATATATATATATATATATATATATATATATATATATAGTGCAGGACTTTTAGTATTTAGTATAGTGCAATCTCCCAAACTTCAGTTGCTGTCGTAATACTGAATAATACCTAATATAAAGAGTAAGTGGAATCACAAAGCGTTGAAGAATTAACCATAATATTAGCTGTATATGTATTTTTGGCAGTGGACGTTTTGCAATTCGTCACTTTTTCACCACAACACATTAGTTAAACAATGATTTATTAATCAATAGTCACAACTAGGTTTGTGCTGCAGAGCAGTGAACTCCACGGTATGGGATTTTAGTTGCAACACATCCTCATATCTAAACAACAGAACAGGTCAATGACTCCCAAAACAACCGTATACGGTTGCCCTTTTAAACATGCAACCATAACAAGTGACCACGGTGAAAATTTGAATCAAGTGACCATTCTATTTAACTTAATGGGTGGAGTTTTAAACACGAAACGGAACTAGTTCAGTTTACACAACACAAATACAGGAATTGGCTTAAAGTGAGTTACTTAAAACTACAAAATGAGGACGTAACATGAACGGTCCCTAAAAGTTGGATATGGTTGCACACGAGGCATGAAAAAAACAAGTTGTTCTTGTTTACGAGTTTTGTCAAATTACATTCAATTTCTAAATATAATTTCACTTTAGCTTTGGGGTGTATTTTATGTATTATTTTTTTTTTTTTTGGGAGGGGGGGGTATTCAAGAAACCATAAAGAGGAGAGACCAGGTGAGAGAAAGCAGTGAGATCTTACACTCAAAAGAATGGGAACACAGCAAATGAAAGGGAGTGGGTGGGATTTGAAAAAGATTAAAAGGATTGTGGCAGAGGCAGAACAGAATAAAGCCTGAGAAGCTGACATGGCAGCAAGATTTTCATGTGAGCCGGTGCAGATCAAAAGTTATTGCAAAAAGAAAGAAGAAGAAAGAACAATAAATTATGAGAAGAGAAGTTAGGATGAGGGGGAGGAGAAGGATGACAGCAGAGGACTTAGAACTGAAGAGGGGACAGCAAACCACGGGGCAACATCGAGTGGACAGTAGAGGTCCACATCAGCGGTATGGGACAGAAAAGGACGAGTGGGGACACATCTGTGTGGACGCAGCCAGCCGTGTGTGACCGATGCTCCATGAGGTCACCTGTCAGCAGTGGGGACTGCTGGGAACAGGGGCAAGGGCAGCACCACAGGAGGCAGGTACCAAGACAGTTGTAGGTAGGGGGAGGGAGTAGGGCAACAAACAACAAATGGTGAGGGGAAATAAATGCAGGCAGGATGGGAAACGCATCAAACTAAAGGATTCTGGGGCAAGGGTGAGAATGGGAGTATTTAGCGTAATGGGAAAAATTACATTTAAGCATAATGCCTTATATTTTTATGTTTTATTTCTACTTTAATTCTCTCACATTATTGAAAGACAGTTTATCTCAGTTTCTGCTTAAACTGCTGAGGTGTCCAGTCTGGAACATAATGTGAGCTGTTTGTAAGAACAGATAAAGGTACAAGGTCACCCTAAAACTATCTCATGTTTGCCCATGCCAGTTAAGATGTAACTGGGGGGTCAAAGTCGTACAGGGAGGAGGAGGTGAGATGACTCCAAGATGTCTCTTGCATTTCTCTGATTGTCTTCATGTGTATCAGATTGCCTGTCAAAATTGTAGCATCATAATAATCCAAGTGCATGTGTGCTGTCACTCTGAAGATGCATAAAAGCCTAGTTTTTCTGTTCACTCATTTGAGAAAACTGACTCCACACTGGGATGCGGCCTTTTGTGAAATCATGTTGCTCCTATATTTGCAAATATATATATATGTTTTTAATAAAATACAAAAACCCAACTTGGTTCTAGTCCCAGACTGTCTCATTTGTTTCAATTTACTAAACTCTGAAAAACCTCTACCCCCTGCTGCAAAGGAAACTTCCGCAACAAACGAGATGGGAGATCATGTGCGGGCCTCAGATAAGAGAGACTCCGTGGTTGACTGAGGACTTGCGATCCGAGATCAAACGATCTTTGCCTCTACCTCGCCCAAAAAGCATTCAGAGAGAGAGGATCAGAAACCACACAGGGCTCTAATGACCCAACATTGATCTATTAAGACGGAAGCAATTTCATGCAACAGGGTACGATCAAACTCTAATTTAAATTGAATTAATAGTAATTTGAATTGGATGTAGTAAACTTCCAGAAACAAATACTGATGTTGGAAACTGAAATAGGACAACCATTTTGGGGTTGTTTGTATACGTTTTGGGTGGTCCTTTAAATTTGGGTAATTACATTTGTGATAATTCTAGAATTCTGGCCACAGATCTCTATCCACACGAGTGTGACTTTGTTTTATAGATTTTCGGGGAACAAATCTAATTAGATTTTGAAGTAAATCTAATAAATGTTTTTTCAGAAACTGTTAGGTTTTTCCGTGCGTGGGTTTTTCCGAAATAAGATAGAAACCTGGCCTTACACTGACAATTGTAAGTAGGATGGGTAACGGATCAAGCAGATCCGGGTCACACACTCCTATGGGACCCGTGGTGGATGAGATGGTAAATGGTGGTTCAGAATATCTAGAGTGTCTGCTGTATTGGTCAAAATATTTTTTGCCATTAGCCTCCCATAAAGTTGAAAGAAAACAAATTTGTCCCCTTCAGTTATTTCACTGTTAACTCCCTCCAAAATGCAGGAGACTTTAAATGAGCTTTCATGTCAACCCACAAAAGTGAACACAACTGCTGTGTGCGCAGCTCGAAGGTGCTCACCACTGTCTGCTCTGCCTCCAGTACAGATTTTGATGTATGTAGCAGGCTGCAGGATGATCTGGGTTTCACTCATTCTATGGCCACCTAGATCAACAAGTCCTCCAAACCATAGAACAATATCGGTCGTTTATTCCTACCCTATTATACGACCCATAGGAGCGTTCCATGAAATAGCGCCCCTAGCAGTTGAAGGAAATACAACCTTATATTTAAACTAGACAACGTAATGGTCACGGTTTTAAACCAACCTGATCACACAGAATTCTGTGAAATGAACACGGCCCCTTAGCTCAAAATCTGTGGCAGTTTCATGGAATCGCAAAAATGTCCGAATTCTGTGTGTTTTAAACACGTCATTAACGTTGTGAATCAGTCAATTTGGTTAGGTTAAGGCACAAAAAAATACTTGGTTATGTTTAGACACCAAAACTAATTAGTTAAGTTTAGAAAAAGATTAACCTTGAATCAACAAGGAATAGGTTAAAAAGCAGACACTACTTAATTTCCAGTTATGCACGGGACGTAGCTCCGTTTGTTCTGTTAAGCAGATGCATTTTCTTTCCTGGTTCGGTTGAAAAACGCCCCATAATCACAGCACAATGTTGCATCCAGAGGCATCTTGGTCCCCTTGTCAGTAGAAAATGAACTGAGTGGTTTCAGACTAATTGTACGTATACATGAAACTACCACTTTGTTGTGTCTTTTGGTCTACTAGGCCCTGTGTGTAGGTAATCATGAGCAAATACAGATTATGCATGCAACTCAATGGAACTAATTAACAGTGCAACACAAAGGACATTTCTGGGGGCACAAACAATAAATACCCCACAATATTAGAACATGGTGCCTGTAAGGGCAGCACAAGCAATTTATTTCCTTTCATATTAAATATTCAGTGAAGCACGTCTAGTATTTGAATTGCTAATACATTGCTAATAATTTAATATAATAATCATCAGCATCAAAACCACATTGCTGCTCTGAGACAATTGAGTGGCATAATGACTACATTTTCACTTAGTGAATTGATATTTATATATAAGTGTTATGTGGCTACAGGTCAGCTTTTGTTAGTTTTTGTTAAGTCTCTCATATTTGGTTTTACTTAACTATAAGCAATACATCCGTACAAATCTCATCACGCATGTGCCTGTATCTCTGCTCATCAGGTTAGAACATGTGCAGCTATGATTAATAATTACTTTAGGAAAAGCTCATTGCTTACTCATTTTCATTTGCCCCACAGAGACCTGTAGAAAAAGCAGTGTGAGTGCAGCAGGCATTGTTGCTACCACAGGTGAGTTGGCGGCTCTGCAAACCTCCGCCAGCAGACCTGGCTGAGGCACAGAGCTCCTCTGGTGAAGAGGGGGGTGATAAAGTGGCTGAGTGCTCTGGCCTACTTGTGACCAGTTTTTGCTGACTGGCCGCATGACAAAGTGATAGTGGAAAAGTGGAAAACATCTGTTTTTTTCCCCAGAAAAACATGGAGGGTGTTACAGTGGCAAAGGAAAGGGTGTCATTTACAAAGTGCCTGTAAAGAAATCATCAAGAAATACCTGCTCTGTTTCGTTACCTGTTCATTGATCTACTGTAATATGTTGAACCATTATGTTCATCTATTTGAAAACTTAACACAAATTACCACAAAAAAAGAATAAATGTTTTGAAATAAATGTGATCTAACTTTATCTGTGTGGAAAAAAAGACATAATGTAGAGGCAAGGACTCAAAGAGGATGAAAGTACTGTTTGAAATGTGTGTAAGTGGCAAAGGGGATGTTGATAATGTATTCCTTAACATAGTGGGATGTGCACAATTTATAATTCTCTTTTGGGAAATGTACTGCATTTGAGGCAGGAGTGGTTTAAATTTAAAAGACTAAAATAGCCACTGATGTTTAAGCTTTAACATGTGAGCTGACGGCAGGCAGTAAAGTTTAATGTTTATGGTTAGCACAGTTGGCTGATTCAGAAAGTTGGCCCACAGCAGCAGAATCAGTTCAGCTGGTGCTAATGGACTACAAAGGTGAAGTCAATTACAAGTATTTAGGTTGTGGGTTGTCCCTTTACCAGTTACAGGCTGTAAGCTACTGATATCCTGAGGTTTTATCACATCAACAAAGACCAAACCATGTTTATCTCTGCACACCACACATTGGGTACATTAAATTAGCTTTAGCAAGCTAAATAAAAAGTAACTCTGCGCTAGACTGAGAGGAGAAATAAACATAGCTGCACTGGCCTTAAATGGTCAAACCCAAAATCAACTACACTCTGTTACATAACTGATGCACAGGTTGTGAAAAAGCATGTTCTCCCCACTAGTTAGCAGTGTAAGGAGGATAATTATATGGGTGCACTAACTCTATAATGTTACAACGTGAGTTTGCTAAAAACTAGTCTATATTGATGAAGTTTCCTTTCCGGGATTGTTCAGGTGCCGCCGGATGTCCCTCATTTCGGCCCGGATGTTCCACACCTTCCACTTTACTTGTCTTGCCATTCAAACCTTCGATAGATTAATGAGGACTACGGTTAACTGCTAGCTAGACTAGCTGTCCAATTAGAGTTTTTTTGTTGCACAACTAAAACAACCTCTGAATGTAAACACGTTCCTCCAAAACAAGTTCCATCCCGAGGCTATTTTGCAGAGACTAGCCAGACCCTCCTCCGCAGAGCTGTGGAGAAAGGTCTGGCAATGTGAAACTAGTTAAAAACTACATTTGCTAGGGTGCCTGGGAAGCTCACCTGGTTGAGCATGCGCCCCACGTATGAGGCTCAGCCCCTGACCCAGCGGATGCGGGTTCGATTCTGACCTGCGGCCCTTTGCTGCATTTCATTCTTCCTCTCTTCCCCTTTCATGGCTTCAGCTATCTTATAAAATAAAGGCCTAAAATGCCCAAGAAATTGTCTTTAAAAAAAAAAATTACTACATTCGCAGCTCACCCTTTTTAAACCCAGTAAAAGTGTTAAATATGCACTCAATGGCTACATATTCTCTGTTGACTCTGCAGGTGCTCGTTAGGAGTGTTCCCAGGTTATATAAGCCAGCTCTCTCTTACTGCTGCTGCTTTTCCATCTATCCCTGTTCCTTTGTTGGTTTGGGTTTATCATGTGGTTTGGGGTTATTTCAATGCTTTAAATTTACAAACATTACTCATGCACATTTACATACCTGACTATACTGACAACCACACCCCACACCTTTAATAATCATTTAATTTGGCCTGATTTAGTTTGATTTGGTTAAAAAGTATATTTTTGTAAAACTTAACCATGGTGTGTCTCCTACTTGTTGTGGCCTAAGAGCGGGGTTATGCCAAAAGACTTAGAGGTTAAAGTTGCATGTCCCGGGAAACAAGTCAGCATGTTGATCTGTTGATGATCCATGGAAATGAGGGAGCAGCATTGGTCCTTTTTTTGCAGGGTAGCTAGTTAGCCCAGATTGTTTTCATTCTGACCTAACCAAAGAGAATAAAGAGGACAACAGTTTTGCTTACATAATGCAATGTCTCTCCAAATCCTACACAGTGAATATTCCAAACCTGAGTGTAACCTGTAACCCCACAACATAATGGTTGTGATTTAAAATCCATTGCATTAGAGCACATAAACCTACTGTTGAATCCATTGCTTACAATTCTGCTTTAGTGTTTTTGGTTTTAGAAAGGCCCAAAACATGAACCAACTCCAGACTCTTTTAATACAATCTCATTCACACCACACCGAAACGTTGACAAATCCACAAGTCTGCCATGTTTAGTTACTATTGCTGAGCGTCTATATGATTGGACAATCACTTTTTGTTTCAAGGCCATCCATAGTAACTTTATTAAACTATTTCCCTTTTTTTAATTATTATATATTACACCTACTTACATTTAGATTGCATCACTTGTATTCAGTGACTACAACAAAACTCATACAATATGGGCAAAAGATTTTTCTCTCAAGTCTATAGTACATTCGAGGCTTTTACCGCATGTATACTTTATTTAGCCCTATGCAGACGTTCTCTTAATAAAAAGGAGAGACAATTTGGCTGCCAGTTGCTGTCACAGAAGGTAGCACATCATCACATCAGGAACACCACTCTAACAGCAACAGCACAATACCCTGGAGTCTCAGCGCTATTGGGGTGTATCATTAGTGCCTGAGTGAAAACAGCACTGGGTAGACGTGCCACTTTACTCTCTTCAAACTAGATGTTGTAATACTGTGAGAAACATAATAATAAACTAAAAGAAAAAACTTAAATACACCTGAAGTTCATCTGGTTTTAACATCTTTCCACCATTACATTTTTTTTGTACTTGCAACCTTTTAAATGTACTGTATTATTTTTATTGTTCAGAAAGTAAACTTTTTTTTTTTTTTTTTGAGAATTGAATCTCATTCTTGACCTTTGGAAGAGTCTGATTAAATAATTAAAATAATAATAAAATCTAACTGAAAGGTCAACGTTATAGCTTTTTTTCAGAGCTTTCAACCGCATGTCAGCATTTTCATCAAAGCTAAAACAACATAAAATAATTTTTTTTAATGTGTTAGATTTCAATTTGCATTTACATGGGCATTCAGTTGCATTTATTTAGAATATGGAGAAAATTGAAGAACACTTGATTTGTCTAAATCTGAATGCTGAAGCCTTACAGTACATTAGCTGTGGCTGAACTTAGTACGCAGCATTTTCCTAAAGAACAATTTATGGACTCATGCAAAAGTACTCTCTCTCAATCATGACTTATGACCCACATTTAGTGTGTAGCAGTGTCTGGGTCTGCAGAGTCACCCAGTTCTCTGCCTGTACTTTTTTTTTGGACTTCTTATTTGTACTTGACATTTATGGGCATCAACCATAGCCTCTGGGCCCCTCATGGGTGTGTTACCCCCCACCCCCGCCAATAACAGCCGGCAGGGTGTGCAGCCTGTTCACATCGATGTGTGCTTTTGCTACCTCTGTTTGACCGACACATAGGCTTATACACATGCGGTGACAGGATCCACACAAAATCGTGCAATGCGGCACCTTCCTTCCTTTTCAGGTTCATAATTGTATTTAGAGGTTGTACCAGAATAGCTTTACATGGTTTGATTTTCAAAAAACACCATCTTTTGTTGTACTGCACATTGCTGCAGCTCCTCTTTTCACCCTGTGTGTTGAGCTCTCTGTTTTAGCTACAGAGTGAGGCATTCCACTTCTGTTCCATCTTTGTTGGGAGTCGCACATGCGCAGAACCTAGGTAAGGACAACTAGCCATTAAGAAGCAGAGTATGAGGGCGTGCTACGCTAGCAGCTAGGCGAGCATTATAACGTGTTACAAAGTGATGCTCGTTTGTCTCTGAAGTAAAGGCTGGACTACAATAGAGCTGTTTGGAGCAGTTTGTGAACAGTGTTTTCTGTTGGAGATGGTCCCTTTGGGGTGGACTTTGGGCTTTTTCACTTTGTAAACCTATAACATGCACAAAAAAAAGATATATAACACAATAAAGGAAACGGAAAAATACAAAAAACATAATGTGAGCACTTTAAGGTGTTTGTTTGTTTATTTGTGCATTTGTGCTTTAGAACATAACCGCTGTGACAATCTGTGAATTATCTGATTCACTGGTTTGTTTTTGCCAGTGCGGCTCCCTGTCTTCATTCATGTCCACAAGGAAGAACGATGACAGCAACACTTCCCTCTTTCAATGTGAACATGGTCGTGTGATTCCATTTTAGACAGTCTTGAAAAAGATGTGAAACTACCCTTTCAATTGCTGCATACCTTTGTGGAATTATTCACAAAAGAACGAAAGATCAAATCCACAGGTGTGACCCATGAACTATCACTTATGAGTCACAAGTGTATGTTTGCACGCATATTTGTAAAGGAATACTCAGGGAGACTTATTTCAAATGTGCCACGTTTTCAGGTTCTGCAGTAAATGTCTCAAGGCCTTTCTCCCTTCTTTGGCTCGTGACTATTGGCCATGGGAAGAATACATGTGGCAAGAACGGAGTCATACGGGGAGCTTGAATGTCACCCAGTGACTAATACATATGACACATCTCTTAGCTGTGAGTGCTTTGACCTATACGGGTTCCACCACTCAATTTTTTTTTTCTCGATAGCTACTACATATAGAGCAAACAGTGCAGCTATCAATGACATTAAAAGAGGAACAAGGAAAATTATCCTTTTGTGTATACTGCCCTGCAAAGGCAAAAGACCTTAACTCGCTAGAGTGTGAAACTGAGAAAAATGACTTTAAAGTTTCTGTTTTGTCCAGACAAAAGTATTATAGGTAGAACTCCCAAAATTTGACAACTAGTTGTTATAATGAAGGAATGTTTGTATGCAAAAAATCTTGAGTTCAAAATTGACCATTGACCCTTGTTTGGCAGTTACTGTACTCTGCCTTTGTATCATGTGCCAAAAACAAGGAGTCATGCAAAGGCAAAAGGCAGAAACTGACATATAATCAATATTTGCTTGCTGTTCACCATACTTACATCCATTATAAGAACACCTAACCAAGGTCTAGTCATCATGGGATTTGTTTTAAATTATATAGAAGACATTTGGTTGTTCCTATTTAGTGCTATTTGATCAGGATAGTGTGGCAACACTAACACAGTTGAACAGTATGACAGATAAATTACTTTGCAGTACAGTATATAGTATGAATAAATACAAGAAATATTTTCTCAATAACTATAATTTAATTATATTTGAATACATAGGTATATTTATTGTTTAACAATAAATAATGTTTAACACTTTTGCAAGGCACTGTATCGTGTCATATTCTCACTAGGGGCTGAGCCCCCCTAAAGGTCTGATCCTAGAACAGCCCCTGGTTAAGGGTTAAGGGCCACCAAACTGCTCAAGATGCACAGTCAACGAACTTGACTTGGATTAATACTTTTTAATTCTGAGATGACATTTAGGTTAGCATACTTTGTATGGACGTTAGCAATAACTAGCTTAGTGCTTTTATGGATTTATATAAGATTTGACATGAACACCCGCAAGAAGGAAATATGGCTCAAACACGTATGGATTGTTGTGGATACAGCAGATGACGTGCTTTGCTATGGATTATGTCTTCCATGGATTATATCGGATTGCATGGAAAGGTAGGATGCCTGCTGTGTATTTAATCGTTTTCAGCGTCTGATGTGAGGCTCCGCAAAGGGAGGAGGTGTGTCAGCATCACCGTTAGCGCTATAAAGTTAGCTAGCTCCAGGCTGTCACAGACACTGACAGAATAGGAATCATCGCCACTTTATTTGAAAGATATATTGTGTGTATGTTACGTAGTTTGGTGACAATTAAAAGCGGCAAACTTTGACAGTACGACGAGGCCAGAGTACAGTAACATCACGGCGGCACAGTAACATCTCTCTTGATGGCTGGCTAAACAAAGTCAGAACACCTTAACTCAACTTCAGCGTGCCGGAACAAAGGCAAAGAGCCGTAACAGCTGTTACGGCGTTCTGCTGTGGTTTCTCGTATGGTTTTGGATGTTACAGTTGTCATAGTCTTTTATTTTCTCGTTAAAACAATCAAATTGACTCACGATATTTATTCACATGATAAAGGAGGTCTCAAATACCCCAAAAGTGACATTAACGCATTTTTGCCCAAACATGATGTTACGGCGTTTTGCCTTTGTAGGGCAGTATAGTTATGTGACCTTGTTGTGGTTAGTAATTATTTGCATTCATTCTTACATGCATGTGCACATATCATTGACTGTATAAGTCACCAATTATATAACAATACATTTCTATCAAACTTTTAGAGACATGTTGATTTGTCTCTAGTAAGTCAGTGGCTTACGTTGTAAGTAATGTTTTGTCAAGGAAATAGTGGCATGCTCAGGGCTAAGTGGAAGCAACCGCCCAAGCAAAAATTAAGGGGTGCCCCCTTTTCTTTGACACAGTGTATAGTCTTTGCAGGCCACATAATATGAGAAACTCTCAGAATCTCTCAATTTAACGCAGTTCATTATAAGACAATATGTCTAGATAGCCCAGAAATAAAGCTAAGCAGCACCTCTGGAGCTGATTGTTGGTGGTCATTCAGTGTGTTGCTGCTAACAGGGTTCATATACTTTACAGATACTGTAATAGCAGCATAATGTTGGTGTTTTTTCCCTCACTTTTTATTCCAGAGCTTTTTAGTTGGAAATTATTCTTTTTATTTCTTCTGTATAAAAGCAGCAAATCATTATTTTTCACTGAAACTATATTAAAATAAATTCCTTCTGGTTTAGCCACAGCCAGTCAGACATATTTGGTGTAATTGGAATATTTACCGGGACTGATTACGACCAAAGTTTAAATATAATTTCTCTAGATTTGAGCTAAACCTGACTGACTAAATATATTTGCAGGGTGGATGAACAGCATTTCAGTGTAATCTTGACTACGGACATTACAGTCTTTTTTTATTTTTTATTTTTTAAACAAGTTCATTCAATGTATACATCTCAGCCTACATTACTTAATGTCATTATTCACTGTCAAAGTATGGGAGGACAAACTCTTGAATCCCAGAGGCCAGTGAATCTATACCTACTTACAATACTTGACATGTAATTGAACTCTGTATAAAATATCACAGATTTTCTATTATAGCACAGGATTAAAGTTATTTTCAAGTAGACATAAATATCATTTTCATTTTTCTGTTAAGTATGCATTACTTATGTCTATTGGGCAACCTTGCTAAAAACAAGAAAGGATAAAAAGATTTTTTTTCTTTAATCATACTGTGTGATTAAAAACTTAATCAAGACATTCTATATATGTTACATCTGCTCATTTTTCTCACAGTGTGTGTGAAGAACTTCAGAAGAACTTGTGGCGGGAGAATGTAATGTTTCATGTCCTTGACCTTAAAGTGTGAGGCCTCAATGTTTCCCACAGGGAGTTGACAATTAACTGACTGAAGTAAGACAGAACAAAAGATATTTTTACATGTCAGTAGAATCACTTTGCAGTTGCTCTGGAGCATGGGTTACCATGGTGATCTACCCCGGTTTAAAGTAAGCCAGCTTTGTGATACTGGAAACCCTAAAATAATCCCAAAGATAACAGGCTAACACATTAATCTTGCTCTGTGACAGACCCCTTGCTCTCCTCTACAGTGTGGTGTTGTGCCTGTGGCACACAAATCGTGGGTAATGATGACGAAGATGATTATGGTGATACTTTATTCATGTCACATCATATCTGTCATCTGTCATATAAGTCTGAATCTTTTCTTGCATCACAGCATCTCCAATTCCAACTTCAATAAAGACATTTTTCATTGTTAACAATCAGTCTGTATTAGTATATTAGTGTGTATTATTTTTTTTATTTGTTGTGTAGTTGTTGCGAATCGCTAAGTGTTTATGCTGACACCCCATCACCCAATCTATTTTTTCCCACTCTCCTACTCATAATTACTCATCTTCATCACTCATCACCAAAACCTTAAACAGAGATGGACACAAAAAGAGGAGACAAAGACAAATAAGAAAAAAAAAAAAAAAAAAAAAAAAAAACTCCTGTGGAAATTACCCAGCTTTGCTTCCAATAAAATCACATAAAGACCCATCAATAGGTGGAGGATGGGGAGGGCCTCACCACGGATGAGTTATTAATATAAATTGATATATGTGCAGAATATGTGTGTCAATGGATCCCTGGTGTGCAGTGTACTGATAACACTATAGTAAAATAAATGATTAAACCAATACAAAACAGGCACACACTGTTCACACACAAACACAAAGAAGTAATGTATGCATGGCGAGAGAAAGAGAGCGAAGAAATACACTGACAGCACTTCATGTTAATAGAAGCATATGGCTGCATGAAATCCTCTTTTAAACATACATCACGCTGCAATTGTATTGCTCCTGCAGTAATGCGAATGGATGGCATTGTCATTGAAATAATGCAATCTATTATAAATGTGGTAATTAAATTTGCATTGTGTGTCAATTGTAATCTTTCACCTATTTTGTTCCCACGGAGCACAACATGTGCAAGTCCATTAGAACATGTTTCACAGTATACCTGCAGGTTCCAAACAGCTTGCAGAGGCTGGTAATAACTTTATGTCAATGGCATTACCATAATAGAGAAAGGGGGGGGGGGGGGAACCAACAAACATGGTTTATATTTGAAGAAAGAAAATCTACATACATTTTCAAATGTGTGTTTGAGTAGCAGAGACAAGCATAATGATGTAAGATGTGATTAGTGTACATCAAGAGAGTGTGTGTGTGTGTGTGTGTGTGTGTGTGTGTGTGTGTGTGTGTGTATGTAATGTGCCATGTGTATGTATACACGTGTATAGTGCATCAGCCTCCAGCTGCCCCACTGCTTACATACTGTCTGCAGCCATCATGGAGGAAGGCCCTCATTGTGTGAAGGACAAAAGCGCCGTGTGCCACCGGTGGGAGATAACAGTGATTTATGAGGGCCTGTCACAGCCGCGGCAGGTAAACATGCACTTTAGGGGGGTTTGTCTGTGATCGCCCCGCCATCCTGTACCTATAAGGAGAAGGTGGCAGCAATGTAAGGCATATTCACCTAAATACTAGCCGGCAAACACGCATGCCGTTGCACTGAAGCCTCGGGGGAAGGCGCGGATTAATGCACAGGCTTTTGAGGCTGCAGCCTAGGGGCCCCACGTGTGCAGGGGCCCCGCATTAGCCAGACAATTAATTATTATTTTGATATTACTTCAGCGTGAAAAAAAAAGACCCTAATTGGCCCATAAGAAACATTTATTTTTTAATTGGCACATTGTTTTTTCAATTGACTCTGGGCTGGAACAAAAAACACTTTAGTCAAAAATATCACACTATTTTTTTCCATACACCCCCTACTTTCAAATTGAAATGGACTAGTCCATAACGGTGCGCGGCACGAAAGATAAACACAGTGACAGGAGAGCTTGGAAGTAAACAAA
Organism: Perca flavescens; assembly: GCF_004354835.1. Taxonomy (NCBI): domain Eukaryota; kingdom Metazoa; phylum Chordata; class Actinopteri; order Perciformes; family Percidae; genus Perca; species Perca flavescens. The sequence goes on from NC_041341.1 coordinate 30,320,871, forward strand.
CAGAGACGAAGCAAGATGAGTCTAAAAAAAGAAAAAAGACGCCGATAAGTATTTGGCAACGCTGCCAAAGATGACAAACTTTTTTTACGAGTACTGTTGGGGATACAGACATGAAGAACAACAGTCCAAAGCGATGAATATGCCGCTACAGCAGCAGCTAGCTGAAGTGGCGCTAGGTGAGGATAACATTAACCAAGACAATGAAGAGGACAGCATATCTTTAAACAGCACCCTCTTTGGGATTTCAGGATAAGGTTAACCAAGACAATGAAGAGGACAGCATATCTTTAAACAGCACCCTCTTTGGGATTTCTGCCTGCATGTAGTTTCGGGTGTGCATCTGCCAGGCTAGAACAGTAATAGAGATCATGGAGAAGAAACGCAAAGGAGGTGCTGAGAAGCTGCGTGAGAAAAAAAACGCTGCCAAATGTGTCAAATGGACAGACATGTTTTGGCCAGTAGCAGGACCTTCATCAGCTCCCGTGGCCGATGATGCTGGTGTCGGCTACAGTGACATGCACAGTGAGGTGGAGACTCAGGAGGAGAGGGACAGAGATGAGGGAGTGAGGCTACAACCGGCTGCGGTAAACACAACTCCCCTTAAAACACTTAACCCCTTGATAAAACTGAGTGGTGGACAAACTGTTGATGATAACACTACAACAATAAAAGAAATAGGCATGCTATACTGTATCATTGCATTAGTTTGGCTACGTGCGCGGGTATCTGAGTCTTGACTGATCATTTTCTCACCGTTTTATTATTAATAGGCTATATTAGACTGCCTTTCATTCAACAAAGTAGCCTACATCTTAATAATAAGCAAAACACCACCTTAAGGTTCATCAAACCTTAAGCTTGTGCTTATGCATTTGTGTCTTTAAAGTAGCCTAGATAAACATTGTACATCATGCAAGCATTCTTAATGAGAATTGTAGCTTTTCTATCTGCATTGGTAGACAAAAACTCATGCTAGACCTCTTGAAATTAAAGCACAGGGCCTCTTCAGTCGTGAAATGATAATATATATATTTATATATATATATATATATATATATATATATATATTTATATATATATATATATATATATTTATATATATATATATATATATATATATATATATATAGTTTTATGATTCATGAGGAGTATGCCGTTTTATTATATTAATAAATGGCACTTTTTTGTATTTAATGTGTCAACTCTCAATGATTCTTGCTTACCCCTTACATGGCATTAATAGTTTTAAGGAGTAGGAGTTGCTATACACATTCAGGGGAGCGCAAGGACGGGGGGTATTTGTGATCTTATGTGGTGTGCCGGTCTGGGCCAAAATGCCAGGGCCAATTTTTGGTCCCAGTCCGTCCCTGCTGCTACCTATAGCTCGGATCCTGCATGTGAATTCTAAAAAAAAATTCTAAAGGCGTGATGATTATGCAACAATATGTAGCCTACATGTTGTGCTGCCGTTTCATTATTGTTGTTAATAACAGTGTTATGTGCTGCTGCTGCTGTTTTTATTATTTTTATTTTATTCACAGTTTAGTGTATTGCACAGTGGTTTGTGTCTCAGTAATGATCAGTGGTGGAATGTAACTAAGTACATGTACTCTAGTACTGTACTTGAGTCCAAATGTTGAGATACTTGAGTCTTTTCTTTTCATGCCACTTTCTACTTCTACTCTGCTACATTTCAGAGAAAAATATTGTACTTTTTACTCCACTACATTGATCTGGTACAGCTTTAGTCACTAGTTACGTTAGTTACTCCACTACATTCATCAGTTACAGCTTTAGTTACTACTTACTTTAGTTACTCCACTACATTCATCTGTTACAGCTTTAGTTACTAGTTACTTTACACATTAAGATTTCTGCACACAAAACACATGTAATTTATAAAATGTGATGTTTGATTCTAAACCAAACTAGCCAACAATATAACGGCCTACAAGTCAGCTGAGATGAATAGACCATTAAACACTAGTTGATTGACAGTACTGTTTGGTTTGTTTAAAAAATATGAGGATTTTTCGACATTCAGTACTTTCACTTTTAATATTTCAATTACATCTTCCTGATGATACTTACATACTTTTACTTAAGTAACATTTTCAATGCAGGACAGTATGGTATTAGTACTTTTACTGAAGTAAAAGATCTGAATACTTCTTCCACCCCTGGTAGTGATGTTGTGATTTTGCCTCAGTAAAACCAGGTGTTCTGCACTGCTGCAGATGCTGTAGCCTACCTGTTGGTTTATAAAGCTAAAAGTGATTACCAGCTTGCTGTTGAACTGTGAATCCAGGGAATTCTGCTGCTTTGCTGTTTAGTTACATTTTCATTGTAATTGTTTTGGTGCTGTGATGGCAGAGGATAATATCTGGTATTCTTTCCACTTACATCTCTGTTGATGTTAGTTTTATGATGTAGTTTACTCATTTTACCTATGTGGTGTGGTGGTAGTTGGTGTGTGTGTGTGTGTGTGTCAGTTAAAATTATTATTATTATTATTTGCATGTGGACCATGTATGGCAATAAGTACATTTTTTGCAGTAAAGCACAATGATTAAGGGGGGGCCTCACACAAAGAGCAGCCTAGGGGCCCCTGACCACCTTAATCCGCCCCTGCTCGGGGGACTGGTGAAATAATGACACAAATAAAATGACTGGAGTTGCATTTTGTGTGTGGGTTTGTGTGTGTGTGTGTGTGTGTGTGTGTGTGTGTGTGTGTGAGTGTGAGTGTGTGTGTGTGTGTGTGTGTGTGAGTGTGTGAGAGACCCATCCAGAGATCACTGGTCACTTATTAAAGGTCGCTTGATATTATTTCTGATTTCTTATATTTTTGACTGCTTTCATGGTAATTCAACCCCTTCCGTTTATCACACCCCAGTCAGGCCAACACAAAAACACAGAGCAAATTGCTTTAATTATTCAATGCCATCAAAGGAAAAACATGATTTTACAAAAAGCGGCTTGAAATTATTGCCCTCTTCATCAACGTATTTTACAAAACAACTACGTGTATGACTAAATATGTATAACAAACATCTGTGGATTATAAAATACTGTTTCCTTGCTGAGGTTTCGAATATACAATATAGGGCTGGGTACAGAATTCAATACTTTTTAGTCACCGACCGAATGGCCTCTGAAATATCGAGTATCAAAAAATGCCTCGTCATTCAGTACCCAGTTTCAATACCTAAGGAGTAAATCACCAGCCAATGAGCCAATAAGAATGCAGCATGCTTCTACCAAGAGCATGTGATTTTACATTCTATTTGTGATTGGCTGCCTAACATTACACGTCATAGAGGCAGTCAGGAAAAACTATGTCATGCACAGAGACGTAGTAGGAGCTGAAAAATAAATGTGTAAATTAATTTTATATAATTGGTATCTAAAGAAATATTGTTTAGGAACCGGTATCAAAGTCACCATATTGGTATCGGTACCTGTATCAAAAATGTTGAACAATACCCAGCCTTAATAGAGTATATGCTGGTGACTCTGCCTTACAGCCTTTCAACAGACTGGGACTGACTGTATACTTCTTGGTCTCACAAAACTGGCTCCGTTAAAACTGGGGCACACCACCATGATAACCTACAGCCTGCATGTTGAACTGGCTCAGGTCAGAAGATTGAATTGTATGAAGGTGAATGGTATGATGCAAAATGTGAGAGCTTGTAGACTTTACGTGAGCACTTGTAGAATACGATGTGAGAGAGATGATCAGAATGGGTATGTTAACATTTTCATGTTAACATTTTCACTTGTTATTCGCTAATGTCAGAAATGGCACAGATTGAAAAGAGTGTTGTGCATGTCAAGTCAACTTTCCCTTGATAAAGAGGATAAAATCTAGCTTTTGTGTGAGTTGCAATAACAGGGGAGGCCATATCCAATTATACACCCTCAAGCGACAGAAGACACAATTGTTTATCTCCACTCTATGGCCTTCCTACGTACAGAGCTAAGCCTCGGATTCTCCACACTGAAAAAAGATTAGAGTCAGAGAGAGTGTTGGGTCCTCAAAGACCAACAATTATCTGGTTTTGAGATGGGAGGGGGTACTATTTATTTAGCACAGTGCCTTTTTTCGGAAGGCTTGACACCACTTTCGCAGAAGAACGGGGAGAAAAGAGATCTGGGATGAAGATTTGTTGTCTCACGGTAAGCCTAGTTAATAACTAAAACAACATTGTGGTCTTTTGAAATGAGGAGAGTGAATATACTGAAACACACACTGGTGAAAACATGTAGGGAAACTATACAAAGAAAACATACAGAAAAAAAATATTGCCATCATCTGATGATCAGGAAGAAGAAACAGCTTAAATAAGCTGCTTTTATAAAATCATTATCAACTTGCATAAGGTTACTTCTTTTACCTGTGAAACTTAGCTATTCGCCCTTTAATAGAACAGCGTTTTAAGAGTAATTTCCGATATAGGCGTCACTTAAAAAACCTAAAAGGGATTTCTGTGATTTAACATTAGAGACGTGCCTTAGTGGCGGAAATTGGTAGCGGTACAGAGGTTGTATCTACGGCAACAGCACAGCATGTCACTTTCTCCAGAGCAGGGAAGTGATTAGCAGAGTCTGCACCTGTGGCGTTACCAGCCTCTGTTAAACAACAGCAGGCAGGAAGATAAGAAAGTCTGATGTCATTCATCTTGGCCCGATTGGAAAACTCACTCACTACGACGCCCTCTCCAGTCACCACTGAGGGTCTCAAGAAGCTGATGTAATCACAAGAAAGGTGAGAGACACACATAGCACTGATCTCATTTAAGTTCTAACCTTTTCCGTGCTTTTGGTGGGATTAAGTGAATTTGTTACTTTGACATGAGTGGTTTCTGGGGTAATGAGTTTGACCGCAATTGTAAAACACACCGGTTTTACCATGAGGTAATGATGAGGCAACGATGAAAGTTATTCTGAGTTTTTTTTTTGAAAACCTACACAGTGCAGTTCTAGTAAATTCTTATCGTTTTGGCTGGCTTTCCAAACACTTCAATCTGCATTTGGAATCTAGCTCAATTTAAAGTAATAATCAAAGATTTTCATGTAAATAAATGTCTTTTAAATCCACCTGCTTCAAAGGTTATGAGCCAATTGAATGAGTGTTATCAGTTGTTTATCAGTAACATATATGTGATGCTTTATGACCCTACTCTACCTCCTGGTGGCTCAGTAGGCTGTTTTAATCTATAGCTGGATCACCCATTGACGTCAATATTAGATGCTCAGAGCAACTGTTTGAAGTTACTGCTGTAAGATAATGTAGTATAAAGAGCAACAGTGGTAGGGAGCATTTAAAGACTGAAACTCCACATCAGGGGGAAGGATGGGGTGTTGGATGGATCCAACAAACACAGGACTTTCACCAGGGAAACCAGTGTTCGTGTCCCGTGTGAAACCAAAAGTAAATGTTGACTTTTTTTAAAGTTAAGTAGGCTATGAAAGTTTTCTTTTGTAACATTTCTTACGTAATGTTCTTAACTAATGCCACAAACGTTAGTATTTTACCCAAACCATTATCTTTTTCTAAACCTATCAAGTAGTACACAGGACTCCCAGAATAAAAAGTGAAGCCAAGGGGTCCAGAACAAGCTAACAGCGACTGTTACCTTATGAATGAATTATAACCTACTAGTAAGTGTAGCAGGTTCCTTCTAACCCATATCTATGGGACTGATAACCACTGATAATGGACATTCAATTGAAATGGGTGTTAAGTCACTATCGCCAAATGAGGTAACGCAATGGTGATCGAACCCATGACCTAATGATGAAAGCCCTTGCAATTCCAGTATTACAAACTGGGTGTTTGTGGCAACATTCCTGGCAAAATTCACATGAGGCAAACAGTTAGTGACGTGTTTGTCAGCAGTGGTGGTTCCATAAGAGAGGGTAAGCGGAGGTAACGCAACATACTCGCTCTTCAATTGCTAACTGACTAAAGTCACACAGGTGACACTGTTTGGATCTCTGTGAAGTGAGATCCAAAAACACACCAGCAATCACCGAGTATTTCCATAGGTGCCGCCAAAGACAACGAAATGGATATCTTAGAGATTGTAACGTTAAAGCTGTAGTGCGTAAGTTCTGTCTCCCCCATGAGGAATTCTAAGTAATAACAACACTGTCAGTGCATCCACATGGCGCAAGCCTTCAGTGGTCGCGTACCACCCCCCACCCCTCCTCCACGCAGTTACTAGTAGCGTTTATCCCATCAAATCAAGGAGGAAACAGAGGATTAAAAAAACATGATGGACTCTTAAGAAAAGGTAATTATCTAGTCATTTTTTTGTCCTTTTCGTCTCCAAAGCTGAACGTTGCTGTTGTCCTTTCTTAGCGGTTACGTAAAATGCATCACTCAAGCTGCTGGGCGCAAATGTCACCGGACTACACCATTTTGTAAAACATAGCTATAGCTGATAGGCTTTATTAGCTTTGAACCAACTTATTTGTCAATGGCTTGAATGTAACAGACGTCCATTAATATAGAAAGGTAATGCTCTTTAATTGTAAAAGAGCATTACCTTTTTAAAAATTTTACAAATCAACTTTAAGTCACACAAAAATCTTATTCTAGTCTAAATCTAAATTTTTTTTAAAACAAATAAAAAACAGAATTTTTTTCAAATGCAGATTATGGCCTATACCCAAATTCATAGAATAGATAGATGCCAATGATGCGGACACTATATTTAAGACAAACAGTAATTGCATTTGTGTCCAACCTATGTTTTAGATTTACAGTATCTTCCAGGACAAATCTCACTTGCAGCTGTGACAGTACACAGTGCTACCTTGTAATATACATAGATATGTCATATTTCTATTCTAAACTTGATTTAAGATCTTGATATCCAACTGGAGATATTGGTAATCATTCTTTTTTTATTACGATATCACTGATACTGATATACAGTTTCTGGCAGCATTGGCGCTTTTCAAGGCTACTCACCTTGTCCTCGTCATAAAATAAAGCCGACAGGGTGATTACATAAGGGGGCAGCATGAACCGACATGGCAGGACCTGCTGACTGCACACCAGTGACAAAACAATTAACAAGTTCATATGATACCGCTGATGTCCAAATACTATGGTTTGTTGGTCTTCATTCTAGCTGCTCTGAAGCATTGTAGCAACTTCTGAATGTAATAGAAATGTGTCCCTAACATTCCCAGACTACTAACTATACTACACTTCTTATGAAGAAAACAAACCGCATTGTAGTAAATGTTTCATGTTTTCACTGCATTTTGACTTGCAACAGCAAAAAACACACAAGTGGAACTAAAAATGTTAATGATGACTTCCCTCCATTTGAATGTTCCAGTAAAGCATGATTAGTTCTTATTATATATTATGATATTATTATTATGATCTGTCCTGTTATGCCGGGATTTCACCTGGCGCAGATGTGCTGCGTTCCAGCTGTGCCCGGCCGTGTTGCACAGGCCGGACAAGAAGTGGAAATTTCAAAATAAACGCCCTGTGAAGGCTCCAGATTGTATATCACATCTAACTAATCTAAACAACTAAAACACAGTCACAAATCTCTGATCCATGTTGGTCATAACTGGACAAAATGGAAGAAACCATGTAACTTTGTAGACTATTTACTTTTATGGTAGAAACACAAATATCCAGGAAAAATCCAAATCAACAAAATCTGCAAGAAAAAATATATATTTTGGGCCCTCTACAGTCTACTCAGTGGCAGGGGCGGATCTACAAGGGGGCAAGGGGAGGCAGCTGACCCCCCACTGTAGGGCCTTGCCCCCCCAGCTGCCCCCCTAACTTTGGTGTTCAAAAAACTTTGCTTGTAAAAACAAACTGCCACTATGTGCACAGGCTTCTTAAAACACTGAAACAAACAATTAATTTATATTAATTCATGATAAATAATTGTAGATGTAATCTTAGCCACCTGCCCCTCAAATACTTAGCTACGTCCCTGCATCAAACGTGCAGAGCGGCGTTCGCACATTCTGGCTCGCACACAGCGAGTCTGCTGCGAGTCAGCATCAACAACAGCGCGTCCATTACGTTAGCCAAAAGTCAAATCGCTCCCTCCTGGTTTGTAAGCGCATTCTGCTGTTTGATTAGTTTGATTTCAGTAAAGACAAGAAGAGCATAATACAAAATATTACAAACTGGCATGTTTGAATTCATAACGTTTACAGAGGGTCGCCGTTTCGGTGGCGTTACGTTACAACACACTACACAGTGCTTGCTGAGACTGATCATTTGTATATGATTAGTTAAGGAGTATTATAAAATCCAGTTCCTCTCACATATCACGGCAATACGGCTGAACAAATTAAACCAGGCAACATCCTTTACTGTCAAACTGGGAAAACAAATAAAATGGGGTTAAGAAGGCTGGTCTAAACATAACTGATGTGTGCATGTAATAAATCTCGTCTGATGTTATGTTTTTTAGGCTACTTATATTAGCTACAGGGCCATACAGTGTAATGTAATAGAAGAATAACAAGAGCTTTTCACATCTTGACTTTTGCAGGCCAGAGTAGCTGGAGATATTAGCTGAAGCCTAAAAGTGGGGATATTGCCTGCCAAGAAAATCCTGAGATGTGCACAGGAGGAAGAGAAGGAGGGAAATGAAGAAGGAGAAGACAGTAAACTGGAGAGACCAGGCAGGTCAGAGCAGGAGAAGACCACAGAAGGGGTTGCATAAATGAGTGAAAGAGAAAAGGGAAAGGAAGAATTGACGGGATGAAGAGGAGGCTGCAGGTTCAGAGAGAGGGACAGAGGCAGAGAGTGATCAGGAGGAGGCAGATGAAGATGACAGAGAGGAAGAGGAGGCTGCAGTTACCCCTGGACCATATGGTTGGTTTATATTCTCCTTACATATAAATTCCAGTACAGTAACATAACATGTCGTGACATGACCTTTTTTTTTTGTTTTTGTCTATTTCCATTCTGTTATTTATGTTATACGGGTAGATATGTAAATATTTACATATACAACAACAGTTCACTCTTCTCAAGACACTTTACAGATAGAGTAGGTCTAGACCACACTCTTTAAGTTACAAAGACCCAACAATTCTCCAAAGAGCAAGCATTTGGTGCAACAGTGGCGAGGAAAAACTTCCTTTTGGGCAGAAACATCAGACAGATCCAGGGTCTTGGTGGCCGCTGCCGGTTAGATACAGATGGATACAGATATACAGATATAGAGAATTATGATTCATAATAATGGTAATTATAGTAACAAAAAAGATAATGGAACTATGACTAGAAATAATAGTTGTAGCAGTTTAGGGCGTAGCAGGGCGTTGCGGGGCGTAGTAGGGCATAGCAGTTTACGTATGGGGGTTTCCATGTACCGTCTTCCCCTGCCACCCTACCAAGATCTCTCGCTACCCCTTTGCCCCCCCATGTAAAATTTTCTAGATCCGCCACTGCTCAGTGGTTAGATTGATTAGATTTTAACAGATTGTGATTTGTCACTTTATACTATGTTCAGCGGAGGGCTAGGGCTAACCCTAGACCATCCTGCTATTTCTGTTGTGAAGTTTGAAGAATAGCTTTGCTAAAGTAACACATTGCCTGTTAATCCCAGATTGTTATAGGCTGCATTAGTGTGCACTTGACAGAGAAACAGGAATCTGTTCCTGCAGCTAAGCTTCCAGTTTCCTTTACCAATGAATGCTCTCCTATTCGGTTCTGTTCTAATGTAACTGTTGCTCAGAGGGATCTTTGTCAATTTCTCTTTAACATATTTGGCTGGCATTAACATTCAAAAATTGGGTAATAAAATGGGTACACCATCTCTTAATCTTCTTGATATTAAACAGTTTCAGAAGCTATGTCCATGCAGCGACAAGTATGACCCACTACATTTGTAAACAGGGAGTGAGGGTGTAAGACAGAAGGGTTTTAATGAGCCAGCGTTCATGAAAAGGGTCTGACACAAATTAAAAATAATGGCAAGATTTGTTCATTCCCTACAGCTGGTGATCAGACCACACAGACAGCCAACACACTTAACATGTTCAGCCACCGGGAGTTCAATTAATTTCCAAATCTGTTTCATTTGAAGAAGCCTTTAAATTGATTTTCCCTGGACTTGCAGCTCCCCAAACTCAACATTTAATGCTGAAGACACATTACACTCACATTCACTTCCACTGCCTCGGCTTTGTTTAGACACCTACTGGCAAGCAAAAACTAACAACACAGACCACAGAGTTCTTCATTTCCCTCAGTTAATGAAGGAGGCTCCAACTAATCCAAGTGCATGAAAATTACATTTCTTCCTTGCTTTCAAGTTTTCATTAAACATTGTAATGCCACAGCAAGCAATTTGTTACACCACAAGATTTAAGACTAGGGAGAATGTTTCTATTTAATCCCAATTTATTGTAAAATGCAGTTTTGTCTATAAAATAAGTTAACAGAGAGAATATGTTTTACATACTCATTAATTCTGAATAAAAAACATTCACAATTGAATATTTCTTTGGCAGAATAAAGCTACATTTTCTTAGGTCTATATTTTGCTACTCTTACTTACTCCAAACTAAAGGACAAGCCCTGTTCGGACGGGTTCAACACCCTTGCAATATTTTAAAACATATCTGCTAAGAGAGAGGTTCTTAAATGTCCATATTCTTTATCTATTTTACACATTGAGGAGATAAAAGTCGCTAATGTTGTTGACTAAGGCTGCAGAAAACTGCAACTATGTATTGCCTTGTGACAGGTTAAATTATGGTTCACAATAAGAAGTTTGACCAGGATAGAATTTAGAGTGCTAATGGATACTGCATGCTGCTTGCCAGATTATTTTACTTCTGCTTTCACCCACTACCATCTTCTCTGTCTTGGACATGGTCATTGACATACTGTAGGAAAGTGTAGAAATATGTCTGTGCAAAGTGTAAGAAGCTGCACAGCTGAATAACCGAAAAGCCTCCTCACCCTGTTTAATGATCGCTTCACGGACCACAAAGGATTGGTTATTGCGTGGCCTCACTGGACCCACGGTATATCTCTAGGGACATGAATAATGTTCCCTATGCTACATTTCCAAGATCGGTTGAAAGCTCTGGAGGCAACAATTGGCCAGGGTCAACTCTAAACTAAGGGCCCTTGTGCACTCAATCTACTTTGAAGGTAGACAGTTAATCTACTTAGGTTTCTCCAGAGGAATGACTTGAAACAAAGCATGGCAGAGCTGTGCTCTCTCACTTGTCTTGTCTGGAGAGGTAACCCTATAAATACCGCAGGGCAAACTCAACACACACATGAATGGGATAAAATAATTTCAATCATGTGGCTCTTTTAGTTGAATTCAAGATATTTCAAAGATTTTGTCCGTTTGAGTTGCTTATTTCCCAAAATGTCCCTCTTAAGCACACTGATCAAATATCAGCTCTTAGCTGATCTTGAGTATACAGTATGTCCTCTGACAACACAACTTTTTGGCATCATTGGACCTAACACATCCAATCGCTCCAATCGACTGCAGTCTGTTAGTGTGACTTCATGATGGGCCATTTCTCCACGTCCATACCCATAAATGACTTTGGCATGGCTTTGATTCCCCCATGGATATACAGGCAGGGAGCCTGCCAGTGGGACCATATTGATGAATAGCCTTTTAAAACCATGAAGTACAGCGCCGCCATTGTTTTTTTTCACCACCTCATGACTTGCCGCTTCCCCCACTATTTTTTTCCTGTTTGATGGATTGGTTTTCAGCCGCTGAGCGTCAACGCCATTAGCCGCAGGAGCTGTCCAATACTGCCACAGCGGCATATGTGTCGAGACACAGATCAGAGAAAAAAACCACATTTCCGGGCAATGGGCCTTGGATGCATGCAACACAAAACCAGTAATGGAGGTCTCGCATCAGACAGCTATTGATGTACCGTGGGATTATATGTCACAGAACAAGCAGAGAAACACAAACATGCTCATCAGTACAGTGTGGTCATGACTCATAGTTTGCAAAAATGATGGGACCTAGAACCAATTCTTAAGGGAATCCAGACACAATGTTACCAAACTATATAACCTGACATTTTTTTAAGATAATTTGTGGATTATAGTTACATTTTCAGACTCAACTGTAAAACTGCATGCAGTCACAAAAAGCTATCAATGAATTTTAGTTGCTCTGGCTATGAAGAATATATATATATATATATATATATATATATATAAAGGTACTTTTTGTTGTCAAATACACATACATGTAGCAAAATGTATTCTCTGTATTTAACCCATCCCTCAATGATACACTGGGCAGCCATTTACAGCACCCGGTCCCCAACTGTAGATCTGAGCCAGTGCCTTGATCAAGGGCACTGACTGGAGAACCTAGTACATGTTTTTGATGGTGGGGGAAACCGGAGCACCTGGAGGAAACCCACACAAACATGGGGAGAACATACAAACTCCACACGGAAAGGCCCAGAACGACCTGGATCGAACCTAGAACCTTCTTCCTGTGAGGCCACAGTGCTAACCATTGGGCCACCATGCTGCACCATGCTATAATAACACAATTCCCCAAAACTTTTTATTTTGCAATAATATGCATCAGTCAAACAGGAACACCCAGTACAAATCATGAGTAAGTGCCAGTGTAAATGTCACCAACTGTTGACACACAGTCACATGAAATCTGCCTTTGGGCAAGTAGAAGAAACTTGACTTTTAACTGTGTGAAATGTTTCTCGGACAGCTCATTCTTATTCCCTCAAAGAAATCCTGACTCAATCATCGGGGAAATACATAAAGGGTCTCAGACAATGCTGTCTTTAGTTTGTTTACACTATGTGTGTGGACCTTTCACGGACCTTTTCACGGTCTACAGAGCTATATATAATATAATTATAAGCTAATAGAATCTAATAGAAAAATGTCATGATTTCATTATCCTGGGTTTAGTTGTATTCCCTGTTTTATTTTGTAGTATCTTCTCACGTCATGTCTTGTTTTACTTCCTGCCTTGTGTGTTTTCCCACCTTTGTGATTGTTTGCCCCGCCCTGATGTGTTCCACCTGACCCTCGTTAGCCCTCATGTCACCTGTTCCTCGTTACCACCCTCCTTTCCTTGTGTGTTCTCGTTTCAATGTCCGATTGTCTGCTTTTGTTCCTGGCTCCTCGTGTTATTTTCCCTAGTATTTTCTTTTGCAGTGTTTTGTATTTCTTGTATTTTTCAGATTCAGCTTTTGTTATTAAAGCTCGCTCTTTGTTTCATCAACCTGCCTGATTGGCCTCCTGCATTTGGGTCCTGCTTTCAAACTCTCCCGCATGACGCATGATCCATATTTTAAAGACAGCCACTATATTACTCAGTTACACAATTGAGATCTCAGCCAGATGACATGAACTGCTGCTGTTCACACACATCCAGACAGAGCACTAAAAATGTCAAAATATTAACAAATAGATTTAAACAAATAGATTTTAAGTAAATATAAGAGCAATGAAAGACGTTAATATATAATAAATATGCATGGCTGAATGAACAGGGGCATATAGTAAATATCACATCAAATAAATGTCTCACTGAATTGTAAAAAGTTACTAAGGAAATAAGTATTTCAATTAATTGACAATGGTTTTCTTTTATGTATTTAAACATTTTGGAAAAGAAGCTGTACAGTAACAGTATACAATATACACAATATAACGTGTATATATATATATATATATATTTATTAACAGCATATCATTTGTTATAGGCCCATAGATGTGCGCTAAAAATTGGTTAATTGCTGTAGCAATAAATAAATCAATGCAATAATAAACGTTATGAGCAGGCAATGCTAAAGCTGAAATTATACTTTCCGCAGCCAGGAGAGTCTGCGTGATGTAAATGTTGTCATCAGAGGGTATACATGTAGGCTCTGTGCGAATGTCTGTGTACCGGCAATTTGTTGTGACCGTATGATAGCATAGCAATCTACTTCATGTGTGGAACATGTTCTCCAAGCGGATAGTATAAACACAACTACTATGCGTCTGTGGTGTCCACAGCTGTCCGCGTACAAGTCTCTTTGAAAGTATAATCGAGCCTTGAGTCTGTGAGTTAAAAGAAATAGGCCTGAGGCTAATAGTTATGAGCAGTACATTGAGCTGACTGTACTAACTAAAAGCTTAAAGCTGTGGATTTGACATTTCAAAAGATGATAGTGTTAAATGCAACCTGTAGAGGGTTTAATTGCTCAATGTGTTCATTTTAAGTTATATTGCAAACATTTTTGTGATTCTATTTTGTGATCGCATTCTTGTTTCAAAATAATAACCCAACACATATATTTCCTCAAAGTTTCCACTTTCTTAACATGAAGAGATTAAGTGTGTATGATTTTTTCTTTTAGAAAGCATGGCTCACCATTTTGTTGTAATTGACACAAGCATTTTTTCCAGTGTAGGTCCTTCTTTTCATTCCTATTGACATATTTTAACAAATATTTTATAGGATTTATTGTTTTTCTTAACCTTAAATGAATGTAATTTATTTCAAATTCCATTTTGTAGAATTATATAATGTTCTCATCAATTCATGAGATCATCGACGAAGAGTACATTAATTCATGGAGCATGAATTGTGAACTTTTACAGTCGCACACTGAAATATAGTCCTTGCAAAGGTGTTATTCATCATCATCAATCTCTCCATTCTCCTACCCGCATGTCTGATGGTACCACTTTTTGCAGGCTCCACAAGTTATTTACTCCTCTTCTCTCTTCAGATCTTTTTTGTCCCAGTAACTTCCTCCACACATGCTGACCAAATTCTCCTTAGTTTTCTGCTTCTTTTGGTGCTGTTTCCCTTCCCTTTCCCTTTTGGCTCTGCTTCGAACAGAGTCAAATTGTGCCTCACTTCTAAGGTAGAAGCCTGGGGGCTTTGATCAATTTGGGATGCTGGTAGAGACACGATTGCGGTAGGCAGTGTGATGAGATAATCAAAACTGGTCGTCTGGGTTGCTGGGATCTTGAGGCATCCTATCAGCAGTGTAATAGATAGATGATAGATGTGGAAAGGAGCCACTGTGGGGTGGAAGGTGGCAAACATATATTTCAACTGTTGCTGCCAAGTCCAGATTAACAGCCAAGGAAATGTCCAGCTCGGGGGTCACCATCTCAGTTATAGAATTCTCCCGCTCTGCAGTCATAGTGTTGTCAATCTCTAGAGCTGGCTGTAGTCAGGCTTGGAGCGAACAGAGACCTGTCAACGCGAGTTGGATCCATAGGATAGATACCACTGCTCCCAAAACCCAGCCCAGGCAATTAGAGGTGTTACTGCACGTTCCCATGCCTTTGACAACACTCCAAGAAACAGAGACTTCTGCAGTCTGACCACATTCTCCCTGCTGAAGATACAGCCCTCCAGGTTCCAGTTGTACTTCAGGCTCTTGAAACGTGCCTTGTCTGCTGACTTCAGCATGGGGGTAGTGTGTGCAGGAAAGCACACGACAAGCACATTTTGGTTTCTCATTAGTTCCAAGAACTCCAAATTAAACACAAGGGAGCTGTCCAGTATAAGGACATGTGGGCGGGGGTCATCTTTTGGTAGTGAAATAATGAACTGTCTTTCCCAAGTCTAGAAACAAATCTGCATTGATCCACCTGGTCTCCGTCACATTGACCAGCCTGTTGCGCCACTCATGGTGCAATGGCTTCCCCTTGAAAATCACCCTGAGTAGGCTATATTCCCCAGCGGGTTGGGACTTGAGAGAAGGGTGGTGAGCTCTTCTCTGTTATTTGCATTGACCTCGAAACAAGGGCGTTCGACCGCTGACCCCACAGACACAAAATGATCCTGCAACCTCTCGGCGGATATCCACAAATGGTTTGGTACATCTTGGATGTCGAGCTGAGAGACAATATCCTAATAGGATTTGAACCAGTGCCCCACAATGGTGGGATTGAAGCAAGTGGCGGAGGGCTTTTGGCTTCCTCATGCTGAGACTGTGATGTCTCTGCATGAATCCCTGAAACCAATAGTGGCCTACTTGTCCCTTCTTCCCTGGGAAGCCTTTAAGGCCATTTACCTTTGCAAATTGAAATGCTACCCTTTAACCTTTCAATCTTCCTCATTGGGAATCCACTCTTTGCTAGACTCAGTATTAACTCAGCCAGGTTTACTTTATCCTGTGCTGAGATGATGGTCATTCTTCCCATCATGTCCCCATATTAGGCCTTTCACTTGTCTTTGGAGAGTTGACTTTGGAATATTCCATGCCCCGGGCAGAAAACAGTTAGGGTTTGGTACCTGCCTTCACCCTTTGTCTATATTATTTAATAGTGTCATGTTTTTGGGGTTTTGCGTTAGTCCATTTCCTGTTTTATTTTGTAACGTCACTCTACTTCTGTGTCATGTCTTGTTTTACTTCCTGTCTCTGTGTTTTTATGCCTGTTTACCCACCACACCTGTGTTTGTGCATTATCACCTCATTCCCTTTACCTGAGTTTCTCCGCCCATCTCTCCAGCTGCACTTCATCCGCTTATCAGATTAGGTTTGTATTTTTCAAGTCATGGTTTTCAGTTCACTCTCTGTTGAAACCTTGGTTTGTGACGTTAAGACCAGTTTTGCCTTGTCTGCACAGAACCTGTAATAAAAAGTTGTCTTTAAATTTGTGTTGTCTGCAGAGACAACTGCAAACATACATGAACAGATCTGAGTAAAGTCAACACTACAAGAAACATCAACACATTATGTGTCAATGCACCACTTATTGTAAGGCATTAATGAAACAGCTGACAGCCAATGAGCTGATGTTAGCCTTAATTCCTTTTTCTTCACTTAAGCAATACTCTATTTCTGTTTGAGACACTTACATCATTTACAGTGTTCATTTATTGCAAATGGTTGGTGCAGTTAGATTGGATAGAAAAGGATTTACTCTTTGAGAAAACTCTTTTCATCTGAGTTACTACTAAGGAAAATACCTTTCACTCAGTCACGATTGCCTTTGTGGATGTTGCAATTTCCCCTGAAGGCTAGCAGAGCTGTTCTTATTTGAAATGTAGCTCAGGTTGACTTTCAAGTGAACATGGTGAAATACTAATAGTAAAGCTGATGACGGCTTCTAGCTAAAACACTTATTTTTTCTTCCCATATTTAATAAAGAATACCTAAGTGTAAGTGCTGGAGTTTACGTTTTCTTTTTTTCTGAGTGACTAATAGTATTTTTACTGTTTAGATCCATGCCTGTTATTAATGGAAGCGAAGAAAGACTTTGCACTAAAATTAGCCATGAGCACAGCTGTAGGGGTAGCAGCAGGAGTTCAATTGTTATATCCAATTTTGAAAAGCACAGTACATTTGTTCATCACATAAACCCAGTGTTGATGTATATGTTTTCGTAATGCTTTGCAAATACCAAGTATGTACAGAGAAAAGCAATTAACTAACCTGTCTATGACAAGCCATGCATGTTGAGCATGAAGACAATTTTAGCAAATTGCTCTAAATTGCTATATTTAGACAAATATAGCAAGAAAACAGTAATTTATGCTGCTAAACCAAAACACTCTTACCCTCTACATGGTATGTAGTGAGCCAATAGGAAACCCCCAAAACCTACAACACTAAAGATAAATTAACACATATAATTATAGATGCGTATATTAATATTTTCCAACTGTGGAGCACAGTAATATTAAAGTATAATAAGTATTACAAATAAATATAATGACTCAGTAGCTACAAAAAATGGTTGGTGGTTTAAATCCTCATAGTTTAGCTTAGTGACATTTTCTAAGTACAGCACTGAGCCCCAAGACTTCTGCTTACTATATATGAAAGCATGCAAATGCTAAGCTAATGCCCAGCATCTCTGTGGTAAATAAACCTTCTGAGACGCGTTGTTGGGCAACAATTCAATAATAATCTTTGAGCATACTGCAATTCAATGGGTCTGAGAGAAAACTAGACTTTTGCACAACCTCTTAGCTCTGTTTTCAGGCTTTAGAAAATCTAGCCCGTCATGGGCTAGATAGAATACTTTGGCCAATCACAGGTCATTTCAGAGAGAAAGAATGCTCCTATTGGCTCTTCCACAGATGCAGATGCGCCAACGTGTCACTTGGGTGAAAGTTCTCTTTATCGTAGCAGAAGGCTCAGGGCTGGATCGGGATAAAATGAATGATTAGTACTGGTACAGGTTACTGTATGAAGCTGGTGCATATGTCCATGCTCGTCGATTCGAGGGGCTGGACAGAGAGGGGAGAAGGTCACACGCTACTTGAAATGCTGGCGTTTCTTTGCTTTTTACTTCCTGCAGCTTTAATATGTTTTAATATCACAAGTCAAATGTCATTCCAGGTGTATAACACAATTGATTAAGTAAATGCTTTAACTTTGCCGGGAACTTTGATGCTGTAAAATGCCATCAAGGACATTTTCATTCAGGTAGCTTTATAGCTGTTAACACATCACCTGTGCATCTCTGGATGCCCTGCCAACATTGTTGTAGATAGGACATCATTTCATTACCTCTGAACAACATGTTGAAAGTTATGGAATCCAACAGTTTTTTTGTTTTTGCAAATCATTAATTAGTAGCAATTCACTGGCCATTCTCTTGCTTTCTTATTGAAAAGTAGAGAGCACCCTGTAGAGAACAATATACATATTTTAGTTAAATAAAGGGAAATTGCCACAGTTAATTTACACAAATTAATAAATATCTGAACAAAATAAATACATACAGTCTGGCTTTTGCCTCAACTACTTGTTTGTCTGATCGACTATCACTCTCTCTGCTAACACTAAAAGCTTTGCGTGCTCTGAACAATCAATCAATAATTGCGAATGAGAACCAGAAAGAATATTGCACAGTTTCTCTCTCTCTTGTTGGAAATCTCCATCAAACAAAGTTCTCTTAGTAGAGAAAGCCAGATAGCTACCAGATGATGGAAAGGGATCTCTGTAATGGGCATGGAGTGGGACTTTATGGCATTTACAGTTTACCCCAAACTAAATTAAAGGCATCCTACAGACCTCCTCATGGCTGTTACTGTATATAAAATTACAGTTTATGTTGGAGGTAAACTGTAGTGACTTAATTTTTATGCATCTTTAAAGTCAAAGTGCTCAAAGGTGTCTTAACAAATGTTAAGCAATGTCACATCGGGGCTAGCCTCTGTTCCACTGGCTTCTTTAACTCAATCCATTCCCATGAGTATATGCTTCCTTCAGTGCCAAAAAATACATTTGAAAAACTCAACAGCAGTGTCTCTTTCCAGACAACACAATCTGGTTACTCAAAATAATCCACAGTCCTGGATGTGACCAGTTTCATGTAGGAACTATTTTCTTTCTACCGAACTACACCTGCCAACCGTATCACCGCGCTGAAGGTGGAAGTGTCCTCAAGGACGAGAGGCTCATGCCAGCATGAGATGTAAACGTTATTGGCGTCCTTCTCGGCTAAGCTGTAGCGTTAGCTAGCTCAGGTGAGCTAGCAGTATTGTTAGCTATGAACTAATCTCCACAAGCTGAGTGCCATCATGTTCCATTGTATTCCAGAGAAGGCAGATATCCCTATGGCATATACAGTATCTGCCACACTAGGCAACTCATACCAAAAAATTCTAAATTTAAAAAAAGCTCTCCAGTCCCTGTAGGGAATATTTCTCAGAAACTATGAGTACTTGCATGTTGTCTGTGTACAGTATGTGCTAACGTCACACTCACATTCTGCTGGCTCAAAGCTGAAACAGATCCAGCCCTCAGGGTCACTGGCTCCCCACACCCACCTCTAAACTCCTGTCTCGTTAAACATTAATGGCTAATATGAAACTGGATTCCTCTTGGTCCGAATAGGAGATAACTGCATCGGCAGAGCAATATGATAGCATAATCAGACAGCTCCCAGGCCCTGAGAGCTAGCTACCTGGCTACACCGCTGGAGCTGAAGAGACAGACGCGTCTGAAACTAAAATGAAGGACAGTCGTGTGGGAGAGATGTGTGAATCTGTTCATGTGTGATTGAGAGTGTGTGTGCCTGTGGTAATACTGGTGGGGTAGAGATAAGTCCTTAGGGAAAGGAAGATGGAGGCAGATCTAGGATAAAGAGTGGAACGTCAGTGAGAAAGGAGGGGAAAAAAACACAAGTAAAGAGAAGGTGAATAGCAGAGTCAGGGAAGACATAATAACTGGGTTTGTAGGAGGAGAGAAGAAAAAGGTGGCATGGTGGGAGTTCAGATATTCATCCACCCATTTTAAGTCTTTTTAGAGGGTAATGGAGAGTCACTGCACTCCAGAATACTGATTAGAATAGAAAACTCAGGATATTTCCTCCACGCATTTGCCTGTCTATTACTATTAATGGAAACCCAAAATTGCTCCCAATACGGCTACGGTTCAACGAGCTGCAACACCTTATCTGATGTAATTTTTATGAGAGTCTGTCTTGAATCCCCTTTTTGTAGACCACACACTGTCTCTCCTGAAAGGACGCTAATGGGAATTTGATGTGCTTGTTAGCAAATAAAAACTGGCACTGGCAAGCTGTCAGTTCGAGCTGTTGTTATGTACTTCTTTTGTTGTCAACCAACACAGAAGGCCAGGTCTTGTTGAACGTATCCCGAATGCCTGGGAGTGTAGCGCAGAGCCCGTCAAGCATGTCTTTCTTTCTTTCTCAATATTCTACCCTTCCATGACCTGCTCTAAGACAGATGGTGGAAAGGAGTTTAGGGAGACATAAGTTACAAGGACGTTGTTTGTGAAATTTCAGGGCTGAGGAAAAAAATTGCCAGGGGGACCTTACATCACGGGAGGAGTGGAAGAAGGATAAAAGGAGGGGGGGATGGAAGCTCCCCCGGCACACAACATCTGTTAGCTTGGTGTCTTTGAGCGTTGAGTCTCAGGTGCATCAGCAAACAAAAAATATATTTCCCACCAAAACAGGCGATCATTTATTTTACTTTGCTGTTTGACACAACATTCATGTTGATTTTGACAGCCTGGTAAATGAGGTGGAAAGTGTGTCTTTTAATTGGGACATTAGAGCATTTATATGCCACATTTGAATAATTGTATGTGGGACTGTGTTGCTCAAAAAGGGTTTTGTTGAAGTGTTTTTTAGGAATATGGGTTTAAACTGACAAAATGGATATATGCCCTAAGTGCTGACACATGATTAAACCTGGCTGTCTTTACCATTAATTTGTCAGCCGATCCGTTCTGTGATCTGAATTGGTTTCAGGTAGAAACCAAACTTTACAATTACATCATACAACCTTTTCACTCGCTTGACTCTTTCAAATCTGGCGTTTACTAAGAATAAAACAATATCATGGAGGTAGAAGTGAAGCTGCTATTATATAATCATTGGATTATAATAAACAAAGTTTGAACTTATATGTAGACTGTTGGAATTAAACCAGTTGTATGTACCTTTGATAGTAATCATGAAACCGCAATTTTACATTTAGATCTGAATAAAGTAAAGTTTGTGTGATTTCTTTTAAATTGATCCAATTTTAAACAAGACTGCTGCAGTCGTCAGCGGTGAAACAAGCTGCAATGTAACATTAATGGGCAATTGGGTACCTTCAATTTACATCTACAGAAACAGTTTTTGGCCACTGACAGGCTCAGATTATTATTCTAAGTGTCTGACAACATTAAGGAAAGATCTCTACAGAGGTTGATCTTTTTGTTTTACCAGAAACAGCCCCAAAATCGCTATACACACCAGACTCCATTTTAACAGTATAATAAAACTATGAAAAGCTGTTTTGGTTCGTCTTTCTACTATTCCGACAGTCATCCCTCTGGTTTGGTTGAAATTAGCCCTACATTTACCCATTTACACATGAATATATGCTGGATCTATATACGCTAAAAGTATTGTTTATTTAAATGAAGTCTGGTGGGTTTTGTGAGTTGGGCGATGGCGATTTCGGGGCGGTTTCTGGTTAGACAAGGATTTTACTCTTCAGTGAAAAGGTCTATCTCTGTAGGGATCCTTTCCATAATGTTGTCAGACACTTATCTGGGCCTGTCAGTGACAACAACAGCACTTGACGGTGCACAAATGCCCAGAGTGGTTACATCGAAGCCTGTATTGCAGCTGCCGGCTGCAGTGGTTCTTTGCTCAATACTGGACTCATTTCAAAACAATCTTGTTCCCATTAGTCACTTAGACACAAAGACATTGGAAAATACAGTCCAGGTTGAAAAATACCAAACCTATCTTTTAACTACATCATAACAGGCTTCTTGACACGTCAAGCGACGGTAATATTCAGCATCCTTTACAAAAGGTTTCCACACGACTAGGCCATGGGCAATACTCATTAGTTTTACAGGTATTTGATCATAAATCAAAGTATTGGACAAATGAAAGCTCTGAGACTCTAATGTAATTATGATACTGTACACGAGAGGCACACAAGCAGTGTCAGTGGCAGGGTAAAACTTTATTTTTGGTGTTATTTAATCATTTACCATCAAATTGTTGTAGGCTGTTAGTCCCTCATATTTATTTTGCATAGTTGTTGGTGCAGTTGCCAGCAGTTGGAGTCTTTCTATCACCCACTGGGTCAATTTCTGTACTGATCATCCTGACAGGAGGATCCCTGACGAAAGAGGAAAAGTTCAGTCCAGTCAACTAGCTAATTAGCAAGAGTGGAAGTCTGCCTTTAGAGTGCTACAATCCACATAAGGTAACATTGATAAAGCTCTATTTTTAAACACTGCCATCAAGCGCTGATCACTTTAGGTCACTTGTACAGTGTGTTTCATTAAGATGTGTTGATTTGATTAGGTCTATATTGATCCAGGTGTGAAACTGTAGAGGTTGCTGAAAGTTTGGAGACTAGGTAGATTAGGGTGGTTCTCTCCCATACCTGCGTTTTTATAAGCTATAATAGCCTGGTCACGGTTCCATCTCTTTCTCTCTCTCACAGTTTTGAGTGCTTAAGTACAGTGTTTAGTCCAACTGTATTTGGATCAACGACAGTTCATTTCCCGAATGATATCTGTTGCCGTTGTCTATCTCCGTTCTCTACGGGAAACAACTAACTTTGAGCTAGAAAGCTACATGTTGAAAAATGGCACGTTTTGACAAAAATTTGCATCGTGCAACAAGGCAGGCCTGCTTGGTTCTTTTGGGGAATGACTGTAAAGATTTAGAAAGAATATGTTTACGGCATTTACTATCTAACTGGGATGTTTTGGATCCGATTGCCGGAGATTTGTTTAATCATGTATCCAGCTAATTTCAATAGCTCACGTTATTGTATTGTGTTGTAACAGTTAACTTAATATTGTAAGTGGCGTTTTCTTTTGCTGGATGAAAATGTTCCACCAAAACAAGTTCCTTCCCGAGACCATTTTGCCGAGCCACTGGCTTTGCATCCGGAGCTCAGCACCGCCCAAGACGATTGTGATTGGTTTAAAGAAATATTAACAACCCGGAGCATTTCTTTTTCTCCTATCCTGGAATGTATGTGTGGAGAAGCCAGACCTTACTCTGCAGTGCTGTGGAGATAGGTCTGGCAATGCGAGAGACTACTCCACCTGTAATTGCTGTACTTTGATTTCTAACAAGTGTTCAGGTTTGCTATCTGTTATAGTACTGTGTAGGCTAAAACATGTTGTGGCAAACTTAATAGTTGTTAATAATAGTTGTCAGATATAAATTATCCTAGCCAAATAATAGTTGTCCGATATAAATGATCCATGCCAGATTCACAGCAACCTCAAATCTGACTGACCATCCTCTGGACATTTATCTAACAAACTGAATTCACTGTAAACATCACATTTGTTTCATAACGCAGTCATCTGCACAAAGTGAAAATCTAATTTATTATGCATCAGAAGCAGTATGTTGAAAGATATGGAAAGCACATCTCACCCATTACACACTGGAGGAAGTATTTTCATGGCTGATGTGAAAGCATTACATAAGCTTGTAGAACTAAATGCATGTTAGAAAGCTTTTCTGTTGCTCGGGTCCTAATTAGTACAAATGAAGCGCATTTAAATGGAAAAGGGAGGAATATTGCATTTCCTGTGCACGATCCCATGTTTTATTAATATCAAAATGCACGTACATCTCTAGACCCACTCTATACAGAAGCATGTAACCAATACACATAAGCACATGCACTTAGCTGTCCTATGTTTGATTTTTTATTTTATTTTTTAGGATTAGTGTTTAGAAATAATCCTGGTATTATGGAGGAAAGGTAGTTTGGAATAGCAAGGTTATATCAGAGGCATACAGGGCTGAACGGAGATTGGCAGTGCAGGAAAAACATTTTTTTTAAACAAAACCTTTGAATAATGTGCTGTTAGATGTCATGAAAGAATGATTGTACCTGCGTGAAATATACGACAACACAAACATTTGAACTTGTCACATAGGAAAAAGAAATAGACCTACCTTTGTCCTTTTGAGTGTGTCTCAGTTTGTGCAAGTCTGAACTCTGCCATTCTGCTCACAGATGTATAAATGTCTCGCTGCTTTTCTGCATTCCCCCTATGACAGCCGAGTGAGGGAGAAAGACAGAGAGACAGAGAGGGAGTTAAAGAGAGTTTCTGTTTGATACAATGATCTAACCTGTCCAGGGGGCCCCATATACTCTTACGTCTGCTCTCTGTGGTGACAAAAGTTTAGAGCAATTGCTTTTAAGCATTTACTTTCTCACAATAAAAACTTACATTAAGTCAGTCTTATTCTGTCGGAGGAGTGAAATATGCCTGAAAAACTCTACACGTCGGGCATGGTGTCGAGGTGTGACTGGAGTTGACTGATCACTTCCTCAGGGCTACTACTGTTATGGATCACTGTCCTCCAGGTGTGGTTTACAGTGATTAGGGTGATGGAAGGAGTCTGTCAGTGACCACGGTCGTAACACCAGGGTGAGCTATTATGGACATTATAGCTTAACCTAGTGAGAAGTTAAAAATGTCTGATAAATTCTTGTCAATTTGGGTTGATGATTTAGCACACAATCCAACGCAAACCAATGGACTTTGTAAAAAGCATTACCGTGGCTGCCTCTTTCCATAACAAGTTCTAAACTGTAGTTAACATTACAACACAAGTTCTGTGGTACAGTGACCAAATTTGGAGCTTACAATTAATTTTACCCATCTGAGTTGTAACCTTTTAATGTGTCTTACAGCTACCAAAGCTGTTTATGGATTTTCCTGACTGGAAAAGGCCGTCTAGTCTGATAAAATCCAGATTCTGCTACGGCGACTGCCAACTGGTCATGTGACGGTTAAGTTTGACCGACAAAAGGTCACCATGAGCCGGGTATGGACAGCCGCCTTTACAATTAAGTTTAGCTGACAAAAGGGTAACTGTGAGGGTGGTGGTCACCATAACAGTGGCCATGACAGTTAAGTTTAACCACAAAAAGTTGTCATGCAGCAACGTGACAGTTAGGTTACAGAACGAAAGGACCAGTCAAGATTAGAAAAAAACATTGTGGTTTGGGTTAAAACACTGGTCCTGTTAAGTTTTGTGTGTTTGTGTGTCTGTGTGTGTAACAGATAAAGAGAGAAATTAACATCTACTTCAAAATTGCTACACACCATCAAATTATCTCAATCATAATTGTGCAGAGAGAGAAAGAAAGCAAGAGAGAGAGACATAGTAAAGTGACAATTAACATAGATAAAGTACCCATAATCAGTTTAAACCTTGGCCTCAATTTCAAAAAATGTTTTGAGTTTTTTCCATCACGGCCATTAATTGTGGGTGTGAAAACTCAAACTCTTAAACTTAAAGCATGATTAGAGGATGGTCTTCACAACACCACTCACACTGTTGACGCACGGGCCTTTTAAATAACAGATAGTTGAATATTTTAAATTAAAATAGCCTGTGGAACCTGACATTGGTCTTTGTCTACTCTGCAGGCTGTCGTGTTCATGACACATCAGAAGAAATCCCAAAAAATGTCATTGTAACACGGCATCTTATTGTGACGTGAACTGTGATGATGCTGAAAAGGGTTTTAGGGGTGCTTATATAATTGTGATCTCAAATTGACTCGCATAGTGACATGAGTTAGAGAGAGAAACTATGTAAAAATGAACTTGGCGAGTGACATGAAGTACTGAACGTGCATGTTTGTGTCTGAGTCAGTCTGTGATTCTGTTAATGCTAGTGATCACACATGAAGTTTGAACTTGTATGTATCTCCACATCAGCTGTATCACATTCCCAGCTCAACACTTGTGCTTATTGATTAGAAGTGCCCCCACATCCAGCTTAAACAAACTCCTCCCAGCATGTGTGTGTGTGGGCAGCACTGAGGCAACCCGGAGTGAAAGATAGCCCAGGCAAAAACAACCTCCCAGGGTCTCCACTTTCTGACATTCAGCAGAACTGCAGTTGACTTTCAGTTTTCTCCCCATGCTCCGATGGCCATAAAACATAAAAAAACAACTTTTGGATGTCAGTGGTGGAAGGTTAGGGTTAGTTAAGTGTAATATTGTCTATATCCTTCACGTTCCACTTCCGGGATTGCTCCGGTGCTGCAGGAAATTCTGCCAGATGCATGGATTTTCCGTTTCCTTCCGCTTTCTTTGTGTTGGAACTTTAAATTTGGTGGATTTATGAGGACTGCTCCTCATTTCTCTGCATTGTAAATTGAGACAGCTAGCTAGACTATCTGTCCGATCTGAGATTTCTCTCGCACAACTATTTTACAGTGGTTCTGTGCGAAGTTTAGCACCGCCCATGACGATTCAGATTGGTTTAAAGAAATGCCATTAAACCAGAGCCTGTTTTCCTCTTATACCCGAATGCTGTGTGGAGTAGCCAGACCCTCCTTCAGCGCGCTTTGGAGGAGGGTCTGGCAAAGCGAGACTAAGTATACTATAGTTAACTATTCAGATCCTTTACTTAAGTAAAAATACTAATACCATACTGTAAAAATACTCTGTTACAAGTAAAAGTCCTGCATTGAAAATGTTACTTGATAGAATGCTAGTATCATTAGTAAAATGTATTTAAAGTTGTATTATACATCTGCAATGCTAACATACACCCATTTCTAATGGATGAAGCCTTGGCCTGGAAGAGAGGTCGTCAGGTGGACCCCAACCTTCTCTGGGTGTTTCGACCCTTAACCACAACACCCTCCCGTTGGCGGGTCAGCAGTGACTGGCCAGGTCACTGCCCCTCTCCTCCAGGCTTCCAGCTTGTGTCCTCTCTCTTGTGCCAGAGCCGACAGAAGGCTCTCTCTGACGCTTCTCCCAGCTTACGAACGGCTGCTTTCCTCAAGTGGCCTCTCAGTCCAACCTTTGTCAATAGATTCCACACAGATTGAGCTGGGAATCCTCGACATCCGACCTCCACCGTCATCAGCCATGTTGTCCACCCCTTGTCCCGGCAGTCTTGGACAAGTCGCTGGCATTTGGCTTTTTTCCTCTCTGCAGCTTCCTCACAGCCCTCCTCCCACGGCACCGTCAACTCCACCGGGATGATCTTCTTTTCCTCTAGAGACCACATGATGATATCTGGCCTCAGAGTTGTGGACAGTACCGCTTCGGGGAAGTGGAGTTTCCTCCCTATGTCAACCTCCATTTCCCATCCCTTGGCTGACTGCAGGAGATTCTGCCTGGCTTGGTTGTGGACGACAGGTCTTTGGCCCTCTTTCACAGAGTCAATGGTGTTCAGCAGTGGTCTTGCTTTGGCTAGTTGTTTCTTCCTCCTTTCTTGCTCCAGGATGTCTGCGAGCACTGCCAACACCTTGTCATGGCGCCACCCGTATCTCCCCTGTGTCAATGTGATCTTACACCCTGACAGAATGTGCGCAATTGTTCCTTTCCCAACAAGGAATTAAAAGTAAAAAGTATGCAATGCAGAAAAATCCTCACATTTTAGAAACTGGAAACAATCCAAACTGTTCTGTCAGTCAACTAAATGTTTAATGGTCTGATCATTTCAGCTGGACATGTACGCCATTATATTGTTGGGTAGTTTAATTTATAATTCATATAAACTACATGTTTTGTGTAAACTACTTGTGTTTTGTGTGCAAAAATCTTCACACTACATGTGTTTTGTGTAAACTACATGTGTTTTGTGTGCAAAAATCTTCATTTGTAAAGTAACTAGTAACTAAAGCTGTCAGATTAATGTAGTGGACTAAAAATATATAAATATTTCTCTCTAATTACAGTGTGTTAAATCATTCAGCTTTGTGGTTTAAGTGGATGGTTTTGTGTAGGCTATGGTTGGATCTGTTGATCATGTCAACAACCAGTGTTGGGAAATAGTTCAAGTTCAACTTTAGTGTCATGTGTATTAAAATACAATGGACCGTGGATCAACGCTGGCAGAAATGGACAGTTTACAAGAGAAAACATAGGTTGAGTATTCAGCAGACGTTAAAGGAAAGGGACACAAGTTGTCCAAAGTAAAGCACAAAATGTGCCCACTCGTTTTTTTTATTCTTTCCTTAACACATTATTTTTGTTCTTATGGAATTTTTTGTTTCCAATTTGGATATCAACACTGGAGTGCAGTGGATTATGTTCATGTAAGAAAAAATTACAAGAAAAGAAAGTTTAAAAAAAAAGTAAAAGAACAATGAAATGCTTGCGCTAAGTGGCACTCTCTGCCTTACACAAATGGCACACATCCCCGGACAACAAAAAATAAAAGAAACACTACACACCATATAAAGAGATACATTACAGCAACAATGTGCGTTGCGTATGGATGTGTCAACTGTTCAGCAACCTGACTGCCAAAAGGAAAGAAGCTGTTACTGAGACGGCTGGTGTGTGATTTAATCCTCCGGGAGCTAGAACAAAGCATGGGCAGGGTGGCTGCTTTGTAGCAGTCGGCAGTCCTTGGCAGCCAGGCTGCCTAACCACACAGTAATACAGCCTGTCAGAATACTCTCAGTGGTACAGTGATAAAAGTTCACTAGAGTTTGGGTGCAAGTAGGAAACTTCTTGAGACACATCAGAAAGTGCAGTCTCTGTTGTGCTTTCTTGAGGATGCAGGGTGGTGTTAACAGACCATGTGAAAGTGTCTGAGATGTGTATGCCAAGACATGTGACCTTGGAGCATTACGTCTCCTGTTCTTTTTAGAGGGGTGGGGGACAGGCGATATTCAGGGGTAGATAAAAGTATCTACTACATAAAGTAGTAGTATAAGTGGTGTGACTTGACTTAGTCCTCTTGGCCCCCTTGGGAGCATAGGGCGTCCACCATGGATCTCCACCTCACTCTCCTCTGCGCTAAGGTCTTTACTTCTTGCCAGGAGGTCCCTGTCTTGGTCAGTTCATCAAGCGTGGACCGCCTCCAGTTGGATTTAGGTCTCCCTACCTTCATCTTGCCTTGGCGGATTATAGTCCAGAGCTTGTATTGCTATGTTCCTTGGATCCTTCCTAAGTGTGTGACTGATCCATCCCCACTTTCTGGATTTGATTTCAATGTGGATTTGCTCCTGGTTCATGTGTCTCCACAGGTCCACATTTGATATCTTGTTGGGCCACCAAATCCTCAGTATGTATTTGAGACAGTTGTTTATGAACACTTGTAGTTTCTTGATGATTGATTTGGTGGTTTTCAAGATTTCACAGCCATATAGAAGGACAGATTTTACATTTGTATTAAAGATTCTGATTGTGGTGTTTCTAGAGAGCTGGGAAGATAAGTATAAGTGGTGCACATCATCTGAAAGCTGGGAACCTGAAGATTAATTTGAAAGTCAGCGCTGCACTGTGTCAAGTTGTTTTAGTCATAAATCATAAATAAAAATGAATGAATTAACCACAATGGTGTAATCGGGCTCTAAATATTTAGTTTGTCCGTTCGGTTTAAACTGTGATTTGTCAGTCCATAGTATGTTCAGCTGATCCAATTAATCCAATAGTGCTAACCCTAGATCAACTTTCTATTTCAATTGTAAAGTCTGAAGAATAGCTTTGCTAAAGCATTGTCCGTTAATTTCAGCTTGTTGTAGGCTGCATTATTGTGCATTTGATACCGAAACAGGAACCTGTTATTTAAATCTGCACACATTTTAATGATAGGCTTCCAGTTTCTTTCACCAATGATTTTTTTCTGTTCTTATTCAGCTGTTGCTCAGAGGGATCTTTTGTTGCTTTCTGCCCTTTCAATTGACAGTCTGGTCCGACCATTGTACAGTGTTTTGTTCTCCATGTACAAAATAATACCTTTATACAAAATAACATCTCTTTGTAAAGAGGATTTTCCACAACCTAAAACCATGAAAGACCATTCAAAAATATAGAGTAGTCCTCTCAGCATTCTAACTGGACCCAATCTAGCTTTTGTGGCAGGTGATTCCACACTTTTGAACGGCCGTTTAGCTCGAAATACCTTTTCAAAATCATATCAGGAGCTACTGAGGAGAAGTGTCCGTTAAGTGTATTGTGTGTTTAAATATTTCCAAAGTGGGACAAATTGCACACATTTTGATGCTAAGCTTCAAGTTTCTTTTACCAATGATTTGTTCTGTTCGTATTGAACTGTTGCTCAGAGGTATCTTTGTGTCTTTCTGCCTTTTCAATTGCCAGTCTGGTCAAACTATTGTACAGTGTTTTGGTCTACACGTACAAAACATGACTTTTTATTGCAAAGCCTTCACACAAAATAACATCTATTTTTTTAAAGAGGATATCTTTCTACAACCTAAAAGCATGATAGAGCCATCTGACTGGATAGAATCAAGCTTTTGTGCCAGGCGATTCCAAACATTTGAACAGCAGTATTCAAACAATTCAGATATGTTATGATATATTAGCTGCAAGCAATAACACAAAAAAGTGAAACTTTTAAAACTAGGAAGTATTCCACTTCTGCTACTGCTGTATCCAGTGTTATCAACCAGGCTTTCTTTTTTTTTTAAGATTATTTTTTCGGGCTCCCTTTATTCGATAGTGACAGTGGATAGACAGGAAATGGGGAGAGAAAGAGAGGGGATGACACGCAGCAAAGGGCCCCAGATCGGATTTGAACCCGGGCCGCTGCAAAGGACTCAGCCTGGGTCGCAGGTTCTTACTGGGTGAGCTAGAGGCTGCCCCAAGTCATTCATCTTTTGACTAATAGTGATTTGGCATGTGATTTTTGTATGCCTATTATAAAGAAACAAATAGTCTGTAACTTTGTAGAATTTGTCACTTACTTCGCTGTTGGTTGTTCTGAGGGAGGGGGGGAGGCAGAGGTAGAGTGTTCTGCACACCCACCACCCCCCCCTCTCCCCCCTCGCTCGCCGCCAGCACCCCTGCAGAAAATTACTTCCCGCACGTCTATAAGGATATTCATTATTTTGTGATGCTGCTATAGGCCTGTATGAGGCCTGACTAAGTGACTGTTATTTTGCAAACTGCGCTCAGCTGTGTTGTGTGATGCCATTGTTGTATCTTCAGTCAATCACGTTTCAGAATTACTATTGGGCTTTCTGCTTGGGTGATTTTTAGTGAATACTATATCGCCATAGTCTTGAGCCATACAATGCTTTGGTATGATTTAATTCATTGTTACATTGTCTTGTGATGTGGGAGTCAGATGTCAGTACTTGGTTTCTTGAACTGGAAAGGCACACTTGATGCCTGCTCAGCTGGACTAGTCATTCATCTTGTATTTTGTTTTGATTATTTTTTATTCGATAGTGACAGTTGATAGACAGGAAATGGGGAGAGAAAGAGAGGGAATGACACGCAGCAAAGGGCCGCAGGTCGGATTCAAACCCGGGCCGCTGCAAAGGACTCAGCCTACATGGGGCGCAAGCTCTTACTGGGGGAGTTAGAGGCCGCCGCAAGTCATTCATCTTTTGACCAATAGTGATTTGCCATGTGATTTATGTATGCCTATTATAAAGAAACAAATAGTCTGTAACTTTGTAGAATTTGTCACATACTTCGCTGTTGGTTGTTCTGATTTCTGAGTGCAGTACGCACCGTCAGCTCAGCTGTAGCCTACTTTGTGAAAGGAGGGGGGGAGGCAGAGGTCGAGTGTTCTGCGCACCCCCACCCTGTTCGCCGCCAGCACCCCCTGCAGAAAATTACTTCCCGCGCGTCTGTAAGGATATTCATTAATTTGCATATCCATTGCAATATGTGTACTTTTTGACGTCTGTGTAGCTGTAATGGTCCGCATGACGAAAAATGTCTTCATCTGCTCATATAGGTGAAAGTGCACACTGACATCTGTGTGCAGCCCAAAATGTATCACTAACGATGCCCATTATTATCTCCCTGACTTTAACAAATACAGTCCAGTCGATTTCACTGCAATCACGTTGACTTTATCTCTGCATTAATGCAGAGCATGTTGTATATTCCTTCCCTCTTTTACCCACCACACAATCATAGCAGTCCTTGTGTGAAGAACTCTGACTAAATTAACCAGCATTGATTGTTGATGTGTTAACAGCTGAATATATGTTGAGCTTTCTCCCTATACACTTGAATGAATGATTGAATCAGACACAAACTAAATGTTAAGCTTGAACTGCTACCCAAGTCTACTCCTCCAGCGATTCCAGCTGTGTTGACACTGTAGATATTACAGCTCGATGTCTAGCAGATGCCTACAAATTCAGGAATAGACTAGTAGGCACTCGGAGAGTGCAGATCTCCGCAGAAGCATGCCATATCTCAGTGTTAATACAGTTGGGAACTCACCCAATTTAACTCAGATGATGTGATTCACAATATGTTTCCGCTTGGTATACTATTAGACTATTTTTACTTTATTTTCTGTAAAAATAAAGCATTTTCTGTAAAAACTCATGACTGTGTGTGTGTGTGTGTGTGTGTGTGTGTGTGTGTGTGTGTGTGTGTGTGTATATATATATATATATATGTGCTTGTATGCCTATCCAACAGTGGACCGGCAACTTATGGGGTATATTTTGGAGGTCCTCTGTTGGATTATTAAAATCATGCTAAAATCATGTTTAGGTCCTTCTGGTGGATTTATTTTATTTTTAGTCAAGATGGGACCTGCAGATATGTGAGTTCACACTCAGCACTGCCCCTCCAGGCTGGAGCAGGGATAAAAAAATATCACTTTTATTTCACACTCCTCCAGTGTTTGCCTGAGGCATGCTTTCAGACTATGTGAACCTATTTTAGTAGGCTAAACTTTCTACAATGTCCTAATTTATCAGGATTAGAAATGAGAAATAAAAGGATCAATAGTACGATCATTCCTTTTCATTTAAATGTTTTCTCATTCTACTTGTACAAGAATGCAATTTATTTGTTGATGCAAACAAAAGGAACATACTGTTCTCTGGTACATAATGACAAGGGGGGTGTGTGTGTGTGTGTGTGTGTGTGTGTGTGTGTGTGTGTGTGCAAAGCTTGCACATTGTTCATGCCCATTAAGTTACAACTCTGTCAGAAGAATACAATACAATGAATTGAAACGGAATTGACAAGGATTTTATGTAGAAAGTATTGAGAGTACATTTAAGTTTCTTCAACAGTTTAACTTTGACTTTTCTGTCCTGCGACACCATGGCCAAAAAGGCACATATGTTTCCCAGATGCTTCTGTGGTCATGGCAAAAGTAGTACAAAACAAAAAGGACATTCTTTAATGACATTTTAATGGCTTTGACTTAACCCAGAGTCTTAAGTACACGGAATTTCGACATACAGTAAACCACATTCCTGGCCCAACGATTGCTGCTCTAAATCCCAGAGCAGAAATTAAGTTTGATGATAACTCAACAGCCCCCTTTGTAACTGAAATAAAAACCTTTCTGTAGGGAAAGGTTGTTTACTTGTAAATATGCAGCAGTTAGCTCAAACATACTGTATGCATTTCTACATTTTGGCAAAGTTGAAATAACTATAGTTCCAGCATGAGGCAATACATGAGAAACAGCAGAGTAGTGCATAAGGTAATGCAAAGCAGATGTGCATATAGTTAGCCTGTGTGTCCTGTCCACACCACTATAGTAGGGGCACTTTGCATGGGTGGAGTCCACAGTGACCGCTGGCAGAAAGAGTCCATGATGGGGGGAAAATGTATAGCTCTGCTGACAAAAGGAGAATCAATAAGCGATTATGTGGATACGGCGCAGCATGATTTTATCACCCCTAGGGCATAACACACTACGCATTCACAAACACAATCAGCTCACACAATACACACTTAATGTTTTTTTTACAATACAACTCAACAAAAACAGGTGAGTAGAAGGAGGGTTCTCTCAATAAAAGCACAATACAGATACAGTTAAGGTGGGGCAGCAATCAATGCAAGGTGATAGTTGCCACTGTTATTCGTCATGGAAACTGCCTTGAAAACCCAGGCCCCCTGTAACCCCTGCAGGCCCAGCCCCGGGTCTTTGCATAGTTTGCTTTAAAGGAACACGCCGACTTACTGGGACTTTAGCTTATTCACCGTAACCCCCAGAGTAAGACAAGTCGATACATACCCTTCTCATCTCCGTGCATGCTGTAACACTGTCTGACGGTTCCAGCATTAGCTTAGCCTTGCACAGATCCTGCAGGTAACTGGTTCCAACTAGCCTACTGCTCCGAATTGTGACAAAAGTGACAAAATAACGCCAACATCTTCCTATTCACATGTTGTGATTTGTAGAGTCACAGCGTGTACAAAAAACAACATAACATGAGACACAACCGTCTTCTAACCGTAAACAAACTACTAGTACTTGGGCGGAGTGATATGCTCACAGCAAGCCTGTCTGAGAATATAGTTCCCAGTTTGTTTACTGTTAGAAGATGGCTGTGTCTCATGTTACGTTGTTTTTTGTACACGCTGTGACTCTACAAATCACAACATGTAAATAGGAACATGTTGACCTTATTTTGTCACTTATTCGGAGCAGTAGGATTACTGGAACCATTCACCTGCATGTTCTGTGCTGGCCTGCTGCCGTTGGAGCCGTCAGACAGCATTACAGCACGCACGGAGATGAGAAGGGTATGTATCGACTTGTCTAACTCTGGGGGTTACGGTGAGTAAGCTAAATTCCCAATAAATCGGCGTGTTCCTTTAAAGGCTTGCTCAGTCTCTCCCCAAAAAACAACAACCAACAATGGCAGACTTCCTCCCCTCCCTCCTGGGTAGTGATTTCACATTCACGTCTATTATGCATGAATGTCAATGGAAGCAGTGAATCAATGCAAAACAGAATAATAAATCATGTATTCTGCGGGTTCTTCCTGCCCTAAGCAATGCAGGAGAGAGAATTGAATGCCACAGCCTGCTGGGAAAAACCAAGTTATTATGGTGGGAAGGTGGGCCTGACAGTTTGCATTGATAAAATGTGGATGTTCCCTCTTCAGATGCTCTGCAGTCTCGGCATCAACGCTGATGCTTTTTGCAATTGCAAGTGGAGTGTTAATTTAGCCCCTAGACCAGGTACGACTGTTAAAGAGAGGCTATTAAGTGTCTGAGAACTGATAACATTTGAGCATGTGCATGCCTCATTGTTTCAGCATCCTCGGTGCATTTCGATAACTTCAATAACTTCAAATGATGAGGGCATTGGTGTCTGTCAGGTTCTGGAGCGCACATCTGTTTCACTGACGGGCAGAAAACAGAGAAGAAAGGGAGATGGAGGGGAGTGGGTGGAGGATGAGCTGGAGGGGGTGCAGGAGAGGAGATACCCAGCGGCTGACTGCTAATATCATGGGAGTTCAACAAAGTGCAGCATGGCCCTCCAGCTGGAGGTTGGAGAAAAGCATCTGTGTGTGTGTGTGTGTGTGTGTGTGCACATTTGTCAGATTTGTCTTTGAGTGTGGGTGTATGTAGCTGATTGTCCGCTGATATAAATGCCAGCGTGCACGTGTACAGTAGGTGATGTGTGTGAAAGGGAGAGAGACACATCACGAGCTGTGGCAGGTGTGGACGGCAAATGAGGCCACTGACTGACAGCCCGTCTTTGTGGCCAAGCTTGCCCCAGTTTATCCTCTCTCCCTCTCCCAGCCTCCGAGCCCCCCTTTCACTTTGATGGACAATATGTCCTACTTCCCCGCAACACTCGGCTGCTGTGTAATTAAATGTCAAATAACTGTTACCCATCACTCGGACGGAAAATGTATTATTTATTGCAAATAGAGCACTAAATCGAAGCTAGAGAAAGTTCTGACTTATTTGCAGTGTCTGCTTTTGCATTGATTGAAATATTGAGGACAATTGGATTGCTGCAAACCCTCGTTTCAAAGTTATTGTCTGTCTGAATTCCGAATCAAAGCTTAAACTTTGGTTGCTAGCAGGCAACGCCGAGCAGCTGTCTATACTGTAGAGTTTCAGTATTTCACATCTAAAGAGAGTGCATATTGCCATGCCACATAGAGAAAAGATTTGAAAAAAATGTAAGAGGAGCAAATCAATGTTTCTGGCCACAAACTACAGGACATGTACAGATGGGTGACAAGACTTAAACCAAAGTATTAGTAAAGTGTCGAGCCACAGCGAGCCTCCAAACAGCTCTAATAGCATTTGGTGTTTTGATGATGTTTGATGAGATCACTCTCTAAATTGGTCCTAAATCTTAAATTTGCACGGCAGCTGGATTACCGCGACTTCACAAGATCACGCAAAAATCCATCTTGTCAGGAATCCAGCATGCCGTAAGGAGCTACTGGCAGCTACAGGCATGGTTTAGGTGTGTGTGACGACACAGAGAGGCGACTGTTTGTTTGAAACAATGGCAGCTAAGCTCAAAAGGTTAGCTGCAAAGGTATTTCAATCAGGAGAGACTTCATTGCAGATATGCAATGATTTATTGTACATATGCGTGATTTGAAATGTACAGTCTTCGGAGATTAGACTCCATCGTTATATAAAAAAATATAATTTTTTAAAAGGGTAGAAAGCCGAAAGATAATCCCCCCCGAAGGAGTCTAGACACTGATGGTGGAGTGAGGAGCCCGGAACCCAAACTCCGTCGGTAGCAGCCTGCCGGAAGAGGATCCAGGAGCCATAGTCGATGAAGCCCGGAGGAGCAAGGGGCGGAGGAGGGTTGTGCTCATATCCTGAAATGACACTGAGCAGCAGAGAGAGACAGGTTTAAAACAAGGATGTTGTGCAGTGATTGGCTCGTGATTTTCATGGCCGCTTCTGATTGGTTAAGACAAAAGTGAACACCTCTACAGCTGATCCATTCAGGGGTGTGAGAAGTGATTATATTTAGAAGTCTTCCTGAAAGAATTTGCGCTGAGCTCCTTTAGTTATATCAGAACTAAAGAATATGTCATCATTAAAAGAAGAGCAAAGATTGGCACTGAAAGCTTACCTCGCTGGATAAGATGAAGTTCCTATTTCTCAAACCATTTACTGACCACCTACCGCCTACCTAGCGCATTTTTATCCATTCATGTATTCTGGCTTTTCTTTTAATTTGTCACCCATTTGTACTAAAGTATTTGGAAGAATTTTGTTTTCTATTTTATTAAATACAAATCATTCAATCATTTAATAATTTGGTTCAGTCGACATGTGGATCATAGATTGTGCATTTAACCAAGGTGCAATTTGTGAAAAAAACAGAGTAGGGGATGTTTTTAGTTTTTTTATCATGCACAAAACAAAACATGCAATAATTATTTCATATCCCCCTTTTAAAAGCTATAGTGCCATGGATATAGTGCCACATGGACAGCCGTGCCAAAACACTTATTTATGAACTTCAATATTCAATGGAAAATAATCTCAAACTGAAATAGCACAATGTGGTGTCAACATAAAACACAGGGCTTTCAAGCCGGAGAGCGGTGTTCACTTTTCGGCAAAAACTAAATATTTTCACCCAGGAAACGCTCGTTCGTTCCTCGGGAGTGTTTTAATCCAAACCACGATATTTTTGCTAAACTTCGCTAGTCATTTGGTGCCTAAACTTAACTGTCATCGCATTACACTTTTTTCTGGCTTACCTCCACTACCATGGCCCCTGAAAGGACCGTTATCTGGCGGTGCCTGTACCCAGCTCACAGTCACCAATTGGCAAGTGAACTGGAGCTCTGTAGCGGCTAAATATAACCAGCAACTGCCGCTCAGATTTTATAGTGTTTTGTTCAGTTATTTTAGGTATGTAATGGTCTATTGGTGAAGTAGCATTAATCACTTTGAGGGGGGAGGGGGGGTACATTTTGTCCCCAACGGGGATAACAATTATTCAGCAGAGGCAGGGATATATAGACCGCACACATCCCCACCGGAAAATTGCACCCTACATTTAACTAATGCAAACTTAAAGCTGCACTATTGATTACTACTTGAGGGCAGCAGAATAGCTATTAACACAAAATTGACATTACCACCATTTTGTGGCCAACGTGCTTAAAAAAACAATTATTATAGTTGCTGCTGGAAAGTACTGTATGACTATTAAGACCTATCATTATAGCTACAATGTATAGCCAGAATTTCTGATTTTGTTGTAGGCATCTTAAAATTACAGTATCCTTCCTCTTTTTTTTTGGACCTCTTTCATGTCTTTTATTGCACCATAATTTTGGACTACTCACCACCTTTTATCAATGTGACAAGTAATATCATTGCTCTCCACAGTTTTTATTTATTAGTCATTCATCTTTTTGAAGTGCATCAATGAGAACACTAGTTGGAGACAGGCATCATTTTACACAGGGAAAGTTGAAATTGCAAGGTACAACATACCACAGCATGTAAAGCAAAGTGTCCAGTCCATAATGTCCATTTAAAAAAATAAATAAAAATCATTGACAGATACTTTACACATATCAATAAACATGAAATAAGGCTTGCAGTTTGAAACTTCATCGTCCTGTCAAGCCCAGCAGGAGAGGAGCATGACGTGACAGCTCAAAGACCTTGGAGAATAGTGTGTTATCATTCAGCTCATCTGAAATAGGCAGTTTCCTTCCACCGTTTTAACATGCTGCTTATAGGAACATTAATAGTCCAGCAGCTGTCATCGAAATTGGAATAAATCACTCATCCTGTTTCCAAAGGAGTAGCATGCATCATAAAGTTAAGTATTGATCTGTCATACAGTACCCTTGGTGTTCTTGAAATGACCATACTTTAAATTATTCCCATTCCTTTTCATCACTCAATTCTCAACAAAACTCTTACTTTTCATTTTGAAGGTTAGCTCCTTGTTTTTTCAAAAGCATTACTAGCATCCAATGAGAGTGCAGCTTTCCAAAAATAGCCTTGCAGATGTGTGTTCTCTTAATGCAAAACGTGTCATCTGCCTTCCTTGTTGTGAGCAAATGCAGTCATCCCACCAAAGCTTTACATTTTTAATGCTGTGCATCCTGCTCTGCAGTTTTCTCCCAGGCGGCCTCAAGTTTCTGTACTCAAAACTGTGTGGAGAAGGGTTGTGGTTGAAGAGGGATACTGTCAGGGGTAGACGTCATACGAATAACAAACACTCGTTACATTCACTGTCGTTACTGTAACAAAGTTGTTTCTTGTGTACTGTTGTATTTTTTTAAATAGGTGATTGAACTTTTACTTAAAGCTTTAGTGTGTAACCTTTTTAGATTAAAGTGCCCATATTATGAAAAAAATACTTTTTCTGGGATTTTGGGTGTTATTTTGTGTCTCTGGTGCTTCCACACACATACAAACTTTGAAAAATATCCATCCATGCTGTTTTGAGACTTTAATGAACGTCCATTACTTTCAAGCCATTGCAAAATGAGTTGCTACAAAGCTAATTAAGACTATCAACTCCACAAAACTCTGTATTTCTCAGTATGGCTGTGTTCTGAAACTGGTGTCGTCCAGTGACTTTCATGCAAAAAAAAAAAAGCGTGGAGGAGGGGTGGGGGTGGTGCGTTATCACGGAAGGCTAGCTCCATGTGGATCCACCTCATGCTCCATGTGGATAGAATTCCTCATGGGGTCAACAGAAACTACGCACTATAGCTTTAAGTGTCAGTGTAAGTATTGTACTCTGCTACATTTCAAGAGTAAAAACAAAAGTCACATTTAGTTGTGAAAATATAACAGAAGAAGTAAGTAAATCAGCGCAGGTGTGTCTGCGGCCGCAGGAGGGCAGAGCTCGGTAGAGGGTACGCTCTGAACTCAGCTGACACTCCGGAAGAGATACATGTTTACGTTCGCCTGCCGAGGGTCAGCCATCAGTGGGCTGGAAGCGTGCGGAACGACGGTTGCACCCGGGACGGACCTAGTATTTAGTGACTAGTACAAATGCACAACAATGCGATCAAAGTATGGGTACCATCCTCATGGGTTATGGTTAGCATTATTGTACCTTGTCATAGTTAACATAGAAACATGTACCACAGTAATGCTACTTCAATTGAAGTACATTTGTACACAAATATGCTTACTTTTACTTGAGTTAAATGAGTATAAACTAACACTTCAGTACACTATTTTGGTACTCTTTCCACCTCTGGATGTTGTATATTATTTGTTGTATACATGCACATCAACATGTAACAGAGTAGAAATGTAGCCACGTTTGAGATGCTCATTTGTGCATTTGATGTAAAAAATAAATAAATAAAAATAGGCAAAAGCAGATGCACATGTTGCCATAGTGCCTATATTGTTTTACCTACTAATTTACCATCTGGCCAAGGGAAAACAGTGAGAAACTATGTGCCTTTTGGCACATTTTCAGTGATGTTGATCAATGTGCATTGTCCCTGAAAATGAATAAATATGGCAATACAACATACACAAGTGCATTTGTATGAGTGTTGTACAGGAACTGAACATGCAGGGGGAGGATGATAGTCATAGAAATTCCACATTTAGCACTGTTATAGTCAAAGGAACCTAAACACATTTTCACACAGTACAGAGTACAGCATACCCTCTACACACACAAACACACACAAGCGTCAGATCAATCACGTGAAGGCAATGCCATGCGTTCCGTGTCTAATTGAAAGTAAGCAGATGGTTGAGGGCTTTTATAAAGGGAACTTAACATCAGGTGCTGAGGCATTTTGAAGAAAATCCCATCAGGGGTGCAAAGAGAAATGTGAACAAATCTCAGTTCTGTTAGATCAGACACAGGCAGGCCCCCACCCAAGAGGGAGCCTTCTAATCGATACTAAAACAGTGAAAACAAGTCCAGGCCAAGACACAAGAGAGTGATAATGACAGGGGAGAGGAAGAGGTAGGGAAAGAGAAAGTGAAGATGGGGGGAAGAGGGAAAAGATGGGGAGCAGGCAGGTGAAATGAGGAGAGAGCAGTGACAAAAAGAGAGCAAGAGAGAGTGATAGAATAAAAATACAGGCATTTGGCTGGGGCTCAGCCTCTGAGCAGCACGGCTAAAGATTCACTATCTGGCAATTTAACGGTTTTAAACCTCTATAAAAAGTGTTCATTTTTCCCTGAGATGTGTGACATAATTAGAGCTACAGCCCAGTGAGAAAAACTGCAGTGAGTGGATAAAAAGACAGGCATGGGGCAGTGGCATTTAGCTTTCAAACATCTCTTGTGAAAATGAGTTGCAACACCTCAAATCCTGATAAGCATAAATCCTGATTCAGTTCCTCACTAATTACAGTTAATACATGTTTAAGGAAGCTGGGATGACAAAAGAGCATGCATAACACTGTAGAAAACGTGATACAGACAGTTACAGGTTAAGCTCCAGTGCCCTCTCCTCTCTTTCTCCCTGGAAGCTTTAGCAAGTTCGGCCTTTGATCGTTATTTGGTCTTACATCTAAGCTGGCTGGTGTAGTGAGGTAGTTCTCGGAGCAGTACACAGCTTATTAAATTTCGCAGGAAGTAGCACTCTGCTTCCTGAAAAATGAGGATTAAATCGTCCTGCAGGAAAGGCTGAATTGCCCCTCAATTGATGCGGTTACACAGCCGGGAGAACATAGCGTTCCTGGCACAATGCACCCGCTATCAGTATGGATGGGTCCCTTATGGGTGAGCTAATGTGGCTTCTTATCAAAATTTGATCCAAATTGCATCATGTTCTTTTAATGAGGTTGCAATTCAGCTTGGGGGTGTGTTTCCCAGCAATTGGAAAAATAAGTCAGGCTCAGACATATTACTGTATGTGTGATGTACGGAGTTACACGTGTCAGTGTAGGCAGATGTTCATGTGGATTGCTCTTGTTTTTTTTTGTTTTTTTTTTGTTTCTTCATTACAAATCTTTCTACCAACGGAAGTTGGTACAAGCGGTGTAGAGATTTGGAAGCTCCTCTGCAAGGCTCTGCGACCTACAGTGACCCATGAAGCTGGGTTTCCATAGGCAGCTTCTTTTCAACTGTAACTCGGCTGAATCCGTCACACGCAGCGGAGTTTTGCAAACAAGTTGTTATTGGTGTCGATATACTTTTCTATCAGTTTCTATCTGGCCCATCACAAACTATTTGGTTAAGTTTTCTACTTCAGTCACACACGTTGCCGCTCAAAACGTGTTTAGTTTAGTGCAAAGATCTTAGCCCTCTGACAAGCTAGCCGTTAACATCCCTGTACACTTACTTCATGATACGTCTCTGTAAGCAGTGTTGCCACAGTTACTTTGAAAAAGTAACTTAGTTACTTTACAGATTACTTGATTTTAAAAGTAGTTTAGTTACTTTACAGATTACTTGATTTTAAAAGTAACAAAGTTAGATTACAAGTTACTTTATTAGTTACATGCAGCAGCTGCCGACAACACCCCTACAGCTCAACATAAAAATGACAACCGGTTTACTGTGAGGCAGCTCAGTGTTGCCAGTAGCAGGGATCTGGTTTATTATGGCACGAAAGAGAGCGAGTCAGCCGTGTTTAAGGGCAGCATTTCCGCTACAAAATAGGCCTACTGCCCGACCAACTTCTTCAACTCTCCCCCACTTACTGGTTTTGCACTGAAGTCCATCTTTTGTTGTTTGGGTGGTGGGGGAACTCCTGCTCTCTGCTTCGCTCCACCTACTGGGACTTGCTCTGTAAGTTTGGCTGCAGCGCTGCGACTCCAAATGGTTCTTCAAATTTGACGTAGTCGCCACCAGCACAGAGTGTACAACGGACCTTAATATTGCCGTCTTTAGCTGACACAAACTCTAAATAGTGACTGTATTTCCAGCTAGAAATCCCTCCATTGTTGTTTATGTTTGTGTCGCTGCGTGGTACACGTGAACTGTCCACATGCTGAAAACGTGATTTGTCGCAGATGTGACTTCACTCCCCGAGACGCAAGAAGAAAGCAAAAATATATATTTTTACTAAGGAAAATGACAAATAGTAACGCACAGTGACTTGGATAAGTAACTTTAATCTGATTACTGGTTTGGAAATAGTAACGCGTTAGATTACTCGTTACTGAAAAAAGTGCTCAGATTAGAGTAACGCGTTACGTGGCATCACTGTCTGTAAGCTATAAGGAAATCACTTTCTTTGAATTTGCACAGAATTTTAAATATAGCATATGTGGATGCACAGGAGAATATGTTGGAGGCACATTTGCGAGTCTGTCTTCTCACTGGCAACCGCTCTGAAAAAGTTGACTCACAGTCAACTTTGGGAGAGCGGTGAACATCCAGACACTATTGCCCCAGACTTAGCTCATAGCGGGGGAATGAACTGAATGGTTCCACTCTGTCGTTATTTTAGCTGCCTGTGAAAACCCAGCGTAACACCTTTCTCTTCATCGACCTGAAGAGCTATTTACATGTATCTTCAGATACTGCAACTTTGTAGACATTACTGTCAGCAGATGTTGCATTTAAATAAAAAAAGAGTCATATAGACTTTCCAGATATTTCTTTTATTTACTCCCACTAAGCACATCATCTAGCCTCGTTTAGCCCCTTCA
The DNA here is from genome assembly GCF_004354835.1 of Perca flavescens. Classification (NCBI taxonomy): domain Eukaryota; kingdom Metazoa; phylum Chordata; class Actinopteri; order Perciformes; family Percidae; genus Perca; species Perca flavescens. Next base: position 30,364,628 of record NC_041341.1, read on the forward strand.
GAAAGACACATGGTTGGGCAATCACGCCATGCCAACAGCTGACTATTCTAGTCATCCTTCTGGAGGATTTATGCCTGAAGCTTTTTGGCAACACTTGGGATTGGAGATAAAGCATTGGCTGCTGAAGGAAGTGTTATCAGTAAACACAAAAACCGAGCAAACAGATTTGGGATTCAATGTTAAACACCATGTTCTCAAAAACAACCCCATCTTGGTTTTTAGCTCAACTTCAAAAGGTCTGCATGCATGTGAATTTGTGCACACTGTGCATTTGCATGTATGTGTCTTTGGGTATGCCTGAATGTATCCAGGCCATATTTTTTTTCGTGTACTAAAATATGTTGGAGCATTATCATTCCGCAACACCTTTTCTTCCCGCAAAATGCAATTAGGAACGCATAGAAGTGACAATGAATTAGCTAAATACCTTTGAATTAGTATACCCTCCATTAAACAGCTTTGTTCACACCATCTGTACATAAGCAATTCCCTCAGAAGAAGCATGTTATAAAAAATAATAATAATGGAGATGTCACATAACTTCTGAGCCACCCACTCAACGAGACACCACGAGCCATGCATATGTTCACCAGTTGCTGTGATGCTCAGCCATACCTGCCAAATGTTGATTTCTAAAAATAAGGACATCTCTCCAAAGCCAGAACACACACACACACACACACACACACACACACACACACACACCCTCATACTGCCTTCAAACTTTCTCTGCAAAGTCCCTCATAGTCCTGGCTTAATATAATGACTCCCATCTCGGGATAAACTTTCTACAACACGGCAGATGGCAATGGTTTACATGTAAAACAACAGCCTTATCTGCTGCTCATTGCTGCTGCAAATGGAATCCTTTCCCCCTCTCTTCAGCCATGCCCTGAAGGGAGGATACACACACATCTGTTATTGACCTGCAAGCTGGCTAATGAGGACCAGGCGCTGGACATGTATCTCAACACTGGAGCAAGTGTGTGTGTGTGTGTGTGTGTGTGTGTGTGTGTGTACATGCTTTGAAGCCGTTGTCCAGAGGAATACTTAATGGATGCTGCAGCAGTGCTCCTCCTTGTAGTTAAGAAATGCTACCTCCCATATGGCAGTTGTATTATCACACAGTGTAAGGCTTGTGTTGGTATCATAGCGAGTATACTGGTGCATTACAAATCATGCACAGTGTGTTAGAAACAGCAGTGACGTCTGCATCAATCAATCAGTCAGTCAGTCAGTCAATGTCTCTGGCTTTGGAGCTGCATTAATCAATTTGGTTTAAGCACTTGGTAAATTTGATTTAAAACTCAACACTGACATATTATTACCTTATAAAGCTGTGGCAAACTTTTTAGCAAACACTACCAGCAGACAAAGAGCAACATTATCATTAATTTAGAATCAAGTTTCTGACAACCAGACAAATCTTAGTCCAATGTTCATTCTCCTTTAAGCTATATTTTGCTCTCCACCAACTCCTGGGAAACATTTATGTCTCTATCTGAGCATGTAGTCTCACATTGCCAGACCTTCCTCCACGGTGCCGCAGAGGAAGGTCTGGCTAGATAGTCTAGCTAGCTGTCTGGATTTACCCTGCAGAGATCTGAGGAGCAGTTAACCGTAGTCCTCATATGCCGACCGGAGTTTAAAATGCCAACACAAAGAAATGGCAAGGTGTGGGACACCTGAATAATCCCGGAAGTGGAACGTCGTCGATATAGACTACTGAGCATGTGAGCGGAGCGCGAGCGAGCGGGTGGATTTCCGATACAGTGCAGAGCGAATTTCAAAATGTCGGAGCGTCACATTATCTCCCCTCCGCCGATTTCGCTCCGGTATCACTCACACCACCAGTTTGAAGCATGCCCGCGGCCGTCTCTGTGTTAGTGCTGCACACTTCATGCAGGTGAAAGGCGCCCTCCCTCCATGCCGTTAGTGCCCGTTATCCGGCAGACTTTTTGCTGACAGAGCTCTTGACATGAAGAGAGGATGAGCGGTGTTCATCTGATAAATACAACGCAGACTTTGTTCTTTTTTTGGAGCTAGAGGTGAACCATTTGAGTAGAGCGGGGTGAAATCTCAGTTGAGTTCGGAGCGATATTGAGCGCCCACATCCTCTGGTCTCTATAGCTTGCTATATGCTCCACAATTTAGATGTTAATGTTTCAAGGGGCCCAGAAACAACTTTAGGAAAACAGTATTTTTGATTCATCACTTATACTTTCCTACATTTACGCATTCCTGCAGCATGATACCTGGGTTATTGAATGTACTGGTCATGTGTTGGACTTTCATGATGAGAGGAGAACCTCAGGCTACCTAAACAACCAATCTTGTAAAAGAGGTTTGTGCTTTGATGCATTGCACGTGTAACGAGTGACTTGACAAATGTACCTCTTTGAGAGAGAGTGGGTAAATATCTCTGTCTGGAAACATTTCTTAATTATATCATTGCTTCAAACTCGTGAAATGCGTTATAGATTCATTTCAATGACAGAACTCAGGAAACTTACTAATGTTTTGAGTAATGCAACGGTTGTCTAAATTTAGTTTCTCAGTCGTTGTTCATGGTGCCAAAAAAAAAGCCTGCTCTGGGGGTAATACTTGACAGGAGTTAGACAAGTCAGTTGGAGTTTGCTGACTGGAATGTAGCCCGGGAAAAACAAGATGGATGTAGTCAGATTTGTAGTCTCGCATTGCCAGACCCTCCTCCACAGCGCTGTGAAGGAGGGTCTTGCGAGTCCACACAGCATTCCGGGATAAGAGAAAAACGTGCTCTGGTTTATTAGCATTTCTTTAAACCAATCACAATCGTCATGGGCGGCGCTTGAGAGCAAAATATCAAAATGCAAAATATCCTCGGGAAGGAACTTGTTTTGGTGGAACATGTGTATGTTCGAAAGTTGTTGAAATGAAATGATAGACTATCAGATTTGTAATGTGGCTAAGGAAGACACGTCAGAATCAAACTGTAATAAATTGCATTTGTGGATTTCATCCAAACATTTTATGTGGATACTTGAGATGGTAAGATGTCCATTTCTTTTTTGTTAGGTTCCCGAGTTTAGTTCCTTTATCAATCAACATACTGTAGGCCTAAATGCAGTTTAATGGCAACAGCTGTGTGATTGGCTAGCCGCTATATCAACATTTAAAATGAGTGATTACAGAGGAAGAGTTGACAGAAGGTTGACTTCTTAGCTTCACTGCCACACTGTCCCGGTGGGTAGACACAGTGGTTACTCAGCCCGTTAAACCTCCATTAAGTCCCCTACTGCTCTCAGTGATCATCTGAACACGTTATTTTCTTTTTTCTTTTTCTTTTTTGGTCTTCTCTCTCTCTTTTCTTTGTAAAATTGACTGTTAACTCTCCGACAGTTTATCTTTTTCTGTTTGTTGTATCATTTGAGAAAGGGGTTGGTAAAATAAGATCCTTTTCGATCATGGATATGTATGTAATATAGCAAATAATTCATGGTTTTGATTATTAAATGTGTCCGTTTCCATGAGCGGAATACAAAACAATGTGAAGTGAAGTGAAATACAGCCAAATTCACAACATAGTTTAAGAGGTTCTGATTATTTATCCAGCACAGCCCCTGTAAGGAATACAGTAGGAAGGACTCCTCACTCTGCATCCAGATACTCGTGATGAAGGAACTACTTTGCGGTTCCTGGTGGCAGAAACAAAGAACAGCATGTTTGATTTCATAAGACTGAAGGATACTGCGTGCTTACTGCTGCAACCAAACCACAGTGGAAAAGTAGAGCACTTTTACGTTCTACCACTGCGGTTGCTAACTGTCTCTGTCTGCTCTGAGGTGCTGGGCACGTAGCATAAAGTCGGTTTATTACACTTTCACTGCTAAAACCCGCTGCCTGCTGCTGCTACAAATGAGTGGGATGGGAGAGGAGTAGGCTGGCCAGAAAACCCAAACCATAAGGAAGTAGCTCCGTCGATCTCAGAGGACTGCAGAGTTAGAATTCTCTGATGGGGATATCCCTTTCACAATCATCCACGATCCATTGTTGCAATAAAAAAAACATTCTTTTAGCTCATTTCCTCTCTGCAGTCATGGTGAGCGTTAGCAGAAGTGGCAGGTAGCAGGCGTTCAAGAGCACCCACAGCAACCAAACACTGTCGCTTCACATGTTCTCTGTCAGAATAAAACCATGCACACACACACACACACACACACACACACACACACAGCCTAACACCAAAAGGTCAGAGAGGTTTTGTTTTCCTCTTGAGTGATGTCAATGCTCTGGCACCCTGAGCCATTTTGAAAGTGTTGCGATACTGAGCCTCTCTGTTTTAGTGACACTTTGGTCCTGAAAGAGCCCCCAGGCTCTCAGGCTGAAAATGCATCTCTCTGTGTTCAACCTACATCTCGCCAGGACAACTCTGTCTGGAGGCACTAAGAGTAGGGGACATCTCTCCTTCTTTTTCTCTCTGTCTTTCTCTAGTTTTTGTATTTTCTTTACAACCACAGAGAAATGATCCACTTGTTACAAAATATAATAGAATTCATCTTAAAAAATAGAATTCAGCATGAAGCCCTGTCACGTTAATGTCAAGCGGCAAAAGAAGACAAGTGCAGTTCAGTAATAAAAAATATAAATATCAGAGGAATTTTTTTTATGGATTCTGCATGATAGCTGTGCAGAGGCTAAAACAGCGGGAGTTAACTGAGAGTTGGATGAACAAGCGGGTGACTAAAAGCACATTCAAAGAGGGATGTGAAGTCCTGCTTGAAATGCTGCAGGGGATAAAAGGAAAGGAGCAATCAAGCGGATTTAAGAATTCCATGCATTTACATTCTGATTAAAGGAATGAGTTTTAAATAGCTTGCATTTCATCACTGATAATAGCTCAAATGCACAACACGTCCTCATACCTAAACGAAAGAATAGCTTGTTTGCCAATGGCTCCCAAAACAACATATATGCCGTTGACGAGTATCAGCGACAGCCGCACTTTGTGTAACAGTCGCAGATTTAAACACGTGGTTAACATTGTGAATTAAAACAAAATGGATAGGTTTAGGAAAGTGTCATGGATGGGTTGAAATAATTATGTTTAGAAATGAATTACATTAGTATGTGACGTAAGTTAACTACGTTGTGTAAGTTAACTTGCGTAACAACCCGATTTCCTCCCTATGCAGACTTTTACTACGTCACCTGACTTCTTCCTTTGCTCCCTTCATAATTACTACGGCCACTAGAGGTTGCTGCCTAACAACAAATGTTAATATGGATCGTAATTAGCTGCTTGCACAGATGACCTACATGGACGTGTTTTTTGGGGAAAGACTTGTAAGTCTGCAACTGCAATGTTCTTCTTCTACACTTACTCTCTGTTACATCAGTGTCTTCTCAACAGGAGAGGTCACTTAACCCACTCCCCCTTTACTAAGTAGCTTTTCAAGATCAGATACAATATAATTATGTATTGATCCTGAAGATGCAGTCCATATATATCGATCGTCACAAAGTCACACTGACATGACATGACTGATGGTTTGTGGGACAGTTTCCTATTAATTAGTTATGTAATCTAAGCCCTACATTTTCACTGTTTGTATCTGACGTGAGTGGCGTAAACGGCATCTGGCAGCTGTGAGTTACATGCTCCCCAGCAATCAGCCTTAAATCCTAAAATAGCATTGACTTGTTCAGGAATAGTCGATTTAGTTGCATAAGTTAGAACAACATTCCTTATTTGAGCAGCTGAACAGAGTGTAACCACAAAAAAATGGACTAGCAATACAATTTTACGAGTCCTACATTATAATACTTCGGTGACACCCATGGTTACTGATGGTAATGGCACATGTGTTTTACTACTAAAAACACAAATGCATCAACCACAGAGGCCAGCAAGCACACCTTGAGCAGTTACTTTGTCAAAAATGCAACAGAATCAACGCAACAAACAAACCGTGGACGAAAAGGATATTTAAAAAAGTCAGTAATTACTGTTAGTAGTTTTCCAACAGCACAGTAATTAGTTGTTTGTTAAACCTGATATGCTGACAGAAACACTTACAAAAAACTGTTTTTTGTGTCTTGTTTTGTGGACACATTTCAACAGATCAATAACAGTCAGCACTTATTTTGATGACAAATACATTGAGAGCCCTGTGGGAGCTTTGCAATAAAAGCCACCCTGTGGTTCGCCCGATGAATACTTTTAATGTGAAGCAGCAGCAGACGTTAAAAGCAAAATGTAATATTTTTGTGTGGCAAATGTTCTGTTGTAGAGTCCTATCAGTAAACAACAAGGCTTCCATCTGAGATAAAATTACAGTAACATAGTACATGCATGTAGAAGTTTCTGTGAATGTTTTGTCTGTGAAAAGGCTATGTAAATCCCGCACAGGAATGGCCATTAAGGGTGTATTTACACCAAATCAGGCATTGCGGTGAAAACGGCAGTCCTCCCATTCATTTGAATGTGGGTAGTGACTTAAGGCTGTGGCAGTGGGGACCACAGGGGTTGGCGAAAAAAATATACAGCGGCCCTGCGGTGAAAAGTTGAAACGGAATCAACTTTTGGAGAAACGCAATCCAACGTCACGCTGCGGTGGCCAATAATGTAGTCTGGATGTCCATCATCTTCTGCTTTTTTGTGTGTTGCCGTTCCCAAACTCTGTTCGCTACAGGAACAAACTTCGATCTAGGAAGCTACACGCTGAAAATGGCAAGTTTTGAACAAAATTTGGTTCATGAAATAAGGCAGGCCTGCTTGGTTCTTTTGGGGAATGATTGTAAAGATTTACTAGGAATATGTCTACAGCATTTACTCTCTAGCTGGGACGTTTGGTGTGATTGCTGTGGACAAAGTACACACGGCGATACACTGGTAAGAGCAAATTACGATTAACCATGTATCCAGCTAATTTAAAGATTGTTTTTAGGCCTTTATTTTTGACAGGACAGCTAAGACATGAAAGGGGAGAGAGAGGGGGAATGACATGCAGCAAAGGGTCGCAGGTCGGAACCAAACCCGCTCTCAGGTGAGCTTCACATGCGCCCAGTATCCAGTTAATTTAAATAGCTCACTGTTACTGTATTGTGTGAACAGTTAACTTCATTTAATATTTAATGTGCCGTTTTCTTTTGCGAGGTGCAAATCTTTCACCAAGACAAGAGCCACCGACACTGTGTTTAGAGCTTAGCACCGCCCAAGACGATTGTGATTGGTTTAATCCATGTGAGGTGTAGCCAGTTCTTACCCCACAGCGCTGTGGAGATGCATCTGGCAATGCGAGACTATCAATCACGTAACCTACCGGTGATTAGACAAAACACAATGGATTGGGAAACACGATGGAAACACAAATGGGCCATAAGTGACACTCCCACACTGCTCCACAACCCTGCGCTAATTTCTGCAGCGCCTGATTTGGTGTGAATGCAGCCTACCAGTGAAAGCTACTTTATGGAGAGGAAATTATTGAATGCAAATAATGTATTAATTATTATAATCATTGATAATCATTAAATAATGAAAATCTTAAGGAATATAACTTTAAAGCTAAACATATAAATTGTATTGTTTGTTTTATGGTCTTTGCTGTCAGGTGGGAGCAGGTCAACCACCACACACCATGACATGTCATTTTTATAAATGAGGGCTGACTCAACCTAACCAGGCTTGTTTAGGCAGTCACTGGTGGCAAATACAAGTATACCATGGCCTACCCGATTTGTCCTTCTTACCTTCCCGACGGGAGAATTAACTGTTAATTAACTTGATTCCTCTCAAAGTCACAGTGAGGTGTGTGATGGCTCACTGACCTCAATTATCCTGACCAGTGATGTCCTGTTAGACTACTTTTTCATTGTCTATATCTATTGATCCTGTGCCCACATTGGAATACATGACAGCTAAATAGACTTGAGAGAGTTTTTCTTTTAGGTTGTTGATGTCATTTAGGCCTTTTCCCTTTCCTAATAAGGGGTGCAAGCCCGAGGGGGCTGGGAACGCAACGCGGTTCACAGATCCAGCGGAGCTGTGGAACCCTATTGTTTTCCTAAGGATTATTCTTATTTTTCTCCACCTAAAAGTTCCACTACAGCCTAAACCATACATGGTGGGGGGTTGCCATTTTCAGGACTGGTCCAGATCCCTGCAAGTACCTTGAGCCTATGGGACCCAGGTTTGGATTCACCACTTACACTAATGTGAGCAACTTCAAATTTACTGTGTAGGTGTACAATGGTTAATGGACCTCACATAGCAAAAAATACACATACGGACCACTAGGTGGCGCTATAATGATGTTAAACCTGTTTTTGCCTATAACTCCCACATTACACATTGCACATTAGAATCGAGCTGAATCTGATAACTATGCTACAAAGTTTTTTCGCAATATCGCGCAATGTGCAAAACCAATTTTTTCGAACTCCTCCTAGGCTATGCGATCGATCTGCACAAAACCTGGGACGTAGCGTTGCCAGATGGACCTGACCAAAAGTTATCAAAAGAATTTTGCTATGTTAAACTATGCGAAATTTACAACCAAACAAATTTTCATAGCTAGCCACAAAACACAAACTTTAGCATATCTCGGCCAAATTAATAGGTATCAGAGCAAAACTTCATATTATCGTTCGACATCCCACTCCGAGGCTAAATTTAGGCCATTAGGGGGCGCTATAATAAACGTAGACGCGTTTTGGTAAATAACTCAATGCATTTAAATGGGAAATTTGCAATGGCAATATCTCTGCCGCAGTAAATGCTATCATCACAAAACATGAGATTATTGTTTGACATGCCACTCTGCTTCTCTACACCAAACTTGGTGATGATCGGCCTTTAGGGGGCGCTATAATTGAGGTAGAAGCGTTTTGGCCTTTTTACTCAATGAACACACTTTGGAGCTCGTGAAATTTCCTGACTTTTTCCTCACCACCGTCATGCTTTGGCTTCTCCTTTCACAGGCTCCGCTTTTGCTCCGCGTGTCATCAGGGGTGACTTGCGCCAGGGGGAACTCGCGCCGGGGAGGCTTAGACCCCGTCATAACTGCAAGCAGTTCTAGTTGGCTTTGTTTTCATCATCATAGTTTACCTTACACTGCCATTTGACTGAAATGTACTGTCATGCTACCTGTCCCATAAAACAGCTCTAGCTATTTCAACACATGTAATCATACAGAAGGAACACTAAGCTGTCATATTGTTTATCTGATCCCTAACCAGTGCAATAACTAATGATCAATGAGTGACAGAGTGGCTTGAACGAGAGCCCTGTTCACAGCTCTATGGAAGCCCTGAGAAGCAATGTGAATTTTTAATTTTCTTGCTGGCAATGTTAGCAAAAACCTAAAAGTGTATCTTCTATGTATAAGATGTTATCTCATATGCACAGGATGTTATTTCCTATGTAAGACATATCTAAAGGTTCATCTCTCCTAGGAGATAAACTTCTAGGCTTAATTGGGCTGTTTTGTACAACGGCATACTTTTTTGAAACTGAGCCTGACAGGGACACAGCAGCGATCTGCCAGTCTAGAGAATGCAATTAATATTTTCCTCTTTAATGATTATTGATTATTTCATCCACCTATCAAAATGTCAATCAATCCTGTGTGTGTGTGTGTGTGTGTGTGTGTGTGTGTGTGTGTGTGTGTCTTGGTCCTGTCTTGGCAGTTGATTAGATTTGTTGATCAGTCTGATGGCCTTAGGATAAAAGCTGTGTCTTGGTCTAGATGATCTGCATTTCACACTTCTGTACATCCTGCCAGAGGGCATATGGGTGTATTCAGACCTAAGCAAGTGATCCGGCGATTCACCAGATGGTTGTGCAATGGTGTGGGGGACTCACTTTAACGGCCCATGTGTGTGACGTCTTTTGTTCTTTAAGCCCTAATGTGGCACAAGTGGACTTTATATTTCTCAATTATTGTTTTCAATCAGATCATTTATAGCTCTGCAAATTTCCATCCACACTTGAATGCTACTTTTATTTTATGCAGAATGGAGTGCTTTTTGCTGGAGCTTGTTGAAGGAAACAGTTACACAAACTACTGGGCAGTTAAAGGTGCTCTAAGTGATGTCACGCGTTTTTTAGGCTACAACATTTTTTGTCCCATACAGCAAACATCTCCTCAGTATCCACTAGCTGCCTGTCCCCTGAACACACTGTAAAAAAAAAAAAAAAAAAAGCCGTCTCTGTGGACAGCCCAGGCTCCACAAACGGCAACAAAAACAAACTGCGCCAACCTGCACCACTAAACATGACAAACTTCCAGCCAATAACCGACAAGAAGGATTTGGGGTTTCTGGTTGGGGGGTTAGTGCGCAGAAGGGAGGGGACAGGATGAGGAGGAGGGAGGGACGAGCTAGCCTCCGTTTTGTTTGACAATACTTCAAACGTCAACAAGAACATCACCCAACATCGCTTAGAGCACCTTTAAGTGCTTGTGTTTCGTTTTAACTTTCTTGTGGTTTACTGTCAACAGACTGACAAGACTGATCGCCGGTTCAAGATTGGCCACCGCAAGGTGACGTTGGGTTCCAAACTCCAAAAGCTTAATCTGTCTTAAATTTTCACTACAGGCTGCTGTGGTTTTGTCTAAACGCACTACCCCCATTGAAAATGTATGGACACACTTGCTTTTTGGCAGACTGCGTGAGGATTGCCTGAGTGTGTGTGAATGTGGCCTACCGGCTCTCTCTGCAGTCTGCGGTGGTAGATGTCCTGCAGCGATATTAGGGGTGTCCTGATGATTTCCTTATCAGTCCTTACCATTCTCTGCAGACGTCTGCGGTCCATTGGCTGTGCTGTTTCCATACCACACAGTGATCCAGCTGGTCAAGATGCTCTCTATGATACAACTTTAGAGGCTACTGGGTGATTGTCAGCAGTTGGCAAAGTCTCTTCCCCTTCATCTCATTGGTCATATCTGTGTTGAGGGAGAGGTCATTGTTGTCACAACCATGCCATCAGACTTGCCACCATGACTTTTCGTCACCCTCAGTGGTCAGAGCAATAACTGTATCAATGGATCTAACCTGCTGAAGTTATTCTTCTTCTGGCATTTTTGTCACTCAGGGACTGTTCGTTATTTATTTAAGGGGCCACCGGAGGAGTTTTGGAATCTTTCGTCAGAAAAGACTTGACCCTTCCTTCGCCGGCAATACATTTTGTATGACCCTCCAAAATGATTAGGAAAAGAGGCATGACCCTCCCCAACATTTTATGCCTTCTGTACTGTTTTTTTTTTTTTTTTTTTTTTACAGCTATGAGATACAAAGCTTAACCTCTGCTTTCTCATCTTACACATCCCACTCCTCTGTTATGGTGTGGTGGCCATTTCAGTAGATTTACTCACTAACATTGTTGTGGAAACACAATAAGCATGGAAACTAAATGCACACTTCCTGCATTACTGCATTACTTCAAATACTAAGTTACTCCTCTAGTAGTATTCACATGAAATAAAACTATAAAACATTGAGACCATTCAACAAAGCACACATGGGTAATAATCAATCGCCAATCGCGGCACGGCTGTCTTGGAACACAATAGACAGACGGTGGAGGAATAATTCAACTAAAATGTAACAGTGGACAATCAGTGTTTGACCTACAGTCTGTTGAGATGCCTCTCCAAACAAAGTGCAATCACACCATAAAACATTAAGACACTTTAAGAAAAAAAGACCCGTATTTTGCCGTAATCCAATGACACGAAAAAAAGTAATCCACAGCGATCAGTAGAGCCACAAAAAGTGTCACGATGCATCCAGCCTACGCGTGTCACATTCACCAGCCAGCTCCATACCAAACAGGTGAACAAGGCCTCTCCACTTCGCCATTTAAACAAAGTGGAATAAACGTATAAAAGTCCAAATCTACACAAAACGCACAATCAGCTGACATCAAATGTATATACATGGCATTTAGGAAACCTTTATTGCAATGTTGGCATGGCAAGATGTCCAGATAGTGCTACAGTAATTTTTGTTTTTTTGCGTCCTGCTGCTCCCATCATCAGCCAGGTAATATTTTTTTAACTTTTTAAACTAAAGCAGTATATGAAATCAGATGTATTACCTACTACCATTTCTTTTGTGTTCTTTAAAATATTTATAAAATATCTGGTCATGCCAAATGTAATTATTCCATTCATTTTTTTAAATTACCCGTTTCAGCCACCAGGGAGGCAGTGCTCCTCTTGCCCCCAGCAAACTCCACGTATGCAGTCAGACCCATCTGGTAGGGTGCTGATGAGGGGCCGAGACTGAGAGCTACATGGAAAAATATGCACCAAACAAGCCACTTTGAAATGTTGCTCTTTTCATGAATACAAAAGTTGGGTGACCCCCTCCTCCCATTGTAAAAAATGTTGGGTGACCTTCCCCCCAGCAAAGATTAAAAAGACATGACCCTCCCCTATTTTCCTCCGGTGGTCCATTCCATAACATACCGAACGGTCCCTTACCAAACAGCTTCTGATTTGTAGCCTGTGATAGTAATCTGGCCAACAGAGAAGCATACAGTATATACGTGGTTATAAGTGTGACTTAGTCTATTAAACATCTTCTGAATTTTGTACAAAGCCCTTGAAAGTGTAAATGGGGTCAAAGTCAACACCACCACTACAAAACCTACATTGTTGGTTATAGACTGACGAAGGTTCTGCTTCATCTGTCCCTTTGTGTATCATACGTATGTGCAGGTAGTAAGGAGCAACAACATTGATGATTATCACAGGTGATGCAAACACAACAGACAGTCATCACCAAAAAACATCAAAGCATTAGCCTCTGCACACAGTCAATGCAAGGCACTGCATGATATTCTGTGTGTAATGTGAATTAGTGAGCATCTAACAGACAGAAGCCCTTCCTTTCTCTTACAAAGTTGTGTTCCCTCTAGAGCTATGATAACTAGGTTTGGGCATCGAGAACCGATTCCTAATTGGAATCGTTTCAAAGATTACTGAATCATTTCTTTATTGGAATCGTTTGGAATCGTCTGGCGGATTTGGTTTCAAATCTGATCATGGATTCCAAATTTAACATGCGCAAGTTTTGGTTTCCATAGCGGTCAGGCGCTTGTTGTGGTGCAGCCATGGAGCACAGCAAGCGGCGCTCCAGTGTGGCTTTATTTTACGTTGAAAAAGCCCCGTCAAACTGCAAACCACCACTGAATCGAAATAAAACTTTCCTCTTATTTGTGAAATAAGCAGAGGTGTCAAAAGTATTCCCATTCATTACTCAAGTAAAAGTATAGATAGTAGGGTTTGAAAAGACTTCTGTAGAAGTTGAAGTATCATCGCAAGCTTTTTACTCAAGTGTAAAAGTACCGGTTTCAAAACGTGTAAAAGTAATGTAAGGGGGAAAAAATGCCATTAAGGACAAAAGCTTAACCCGCCCCACAGGGGCATAGTGCACTACCCCACCTCCACAAAAATGGAGCACCTTGTTCAATTGTATTTGTCTGTTCTGTATGTTCAAAAATATAAAACAAAAAGTTGATCTAAAAAAAAGGAGCACAAGGCGACATTAAATAACGGCTTGTGTATTGCTAAGGCCATAGGGTCAAATTTAAATGATTAATTAAAAATTTAATAACAATAACTTATAACAATAACTTATTTCAGGCTGAGTCTGTTGTTTTTCAGACAACGGCAGCTACAGTCTGGTGTTACAATCCTCTCCAGTGAAATACAGACACACTTTTACACTGTTTAGCTGTCAGCATTTTAACCGTGTTTACTCCAGCTGCTAGCTAGCGGTAGGCTAACGTTACCTGCTGTCAGGTGTAGCGTTAACTAGCGTCCTGTGCGGCGATGTTTCAGTTCCCTCTAACGTCCGTTTTCGGAGCATCAGAGAGAAGCGCAGGCATTTAAGTAGCGCCTAAATAAGGCACGGAAATCCGCATTGCTATTCGGTCCGGTAGATAACGGTAATTAAGGCAACGGTGCCGTATTAGGGTTTTTTTGTGTGTTTTTTTGAACGATGACAAGCCAGAATGTAAACAAGCTAAACTGAAATAGGAGTAACGAGGCTATTTTTAAAATGTAAGGAGTAGAAAGTACAGAAAATTGCGTGAACATGTAAGGAGTAGAAGTAAAAAGTTTGCTGTAAAATAATTACTCCAGTAAAGTAGAGATACCCAAAATTTCTACTTAAGTAAGGTAACGAAGTATTTGTACTTTGTTACTTGACACCTCTGGAAATAAGCATGTGAACCGTTTCAACTCCACCTCTCAAAGAATCTGAATTGAGAATCGATAAGAACCGGAATCGAAAGGAAGAATCGGAATTGGAATCAGAATCATTAAAATCCAAACAATGCCCAACCCTAATGATAACTACGCTTCTGTGAGATGCAATGTCAGCAACATGGTTTATTGTGGGTCACATGCTTAACCACGTACAGTTACCCAGTGGTCTTAGTTCAACTGCAGATGAAATGCATTGATGGCACAAAGTGGTCTAGCTTTTTGGAGGAAAAGAAACCACTTACACTAATCCAACAGATACACATGCCAAGGGTCTAAGCGTTCTAGGGCTCATCATGCGAGGATAGTGGGATAGAGGCCAGATCAGTCCAGGGAGTGGACGTGCAAACCCCTTATTGAGAACCAGTCAACCCAGAACTGAGGAGGCTAGCTGAAAAATAAGACACAGAAATGGTATTCAAATATCATGGAACACTGATGGGTTGATGGGTTGGTCTGAAATAGCTAGGTGTGGTTTGGGCATAACATGCAATAAACCAATCAGAGCGTCATCTCACGTTCCCTTTAAGAGCAGGCGCGCTTGTTCCATGGCGGATTGCTATTATGACGGCGGATTTGCCTGGCGCATGCCAGCGGGAGCTGTCCAGGATGCATCATGGCCGGGTGGCAATGTTGCTTTTTTTGTGTTCTCGGGCACATCTCCTCAAGTCTGGAGAGGATTGCTGCAGCCATGGAGCGTGGGCCTCCAAACGCACCACCTGCTCCTGTTGTGCCCCTTCCTCCTCCCCCCCACTCCATCTCCGTCCACCCGCTCCACCAGGAGCGCATCGCGCATTACTCCCGGACCAGATCCCGCCGTATTTCAACATCACGTCTCCTTAAGTCATCTAATATTTCCTCATTTATGTCATCAACACATCCATGATTCATGGAAATGTGTAAAACACAACAAACCACAAAGAATGCTGCGACTTTTTGAGGACTGTACTGTAAAGTGCCTGCTGATCTATTCAAACACCTGAAGCGCATTTTCAGTAATATTTTTCCTTGTAATTATGTATGGTTTGCAAAAATGGGAACTGCTGCGTCCGTGTAGATGAGGGAAGCAAGGTGTATCCGCGTTATGGCCGAGCATGCGCCCCTAAAATAGCATCTGAATAATGCGCCACTGACTTTAGACTAGCGCCACTGACTTTAGACCAGGTTTTTCCTGGTCTGTGGCGGAATTGTTTTCTGAAACTGCAAAATAGCACCAGGGAACGTTTGTGCATGAACACGCCTCCTCTTTTCGCTGATCCACCCCCGGGAGCGCAAATACGTTCCCTAATTTACCGACGTGCATCTGTGCAGGGAAAAGTCCGCTGTGCGTCAGGTGCAAAATAGGAATGATATATGCGTCGGTGTACAAATGCAATTGCGCTGAGTGCAAGATAGGGCCCTAAGTCTGGTTCACAGATTGTAGATGACCATCAGTGTAGTGGGTTAAAAAGAAGAGAGGGTTTTTATATTAAATGGTAGGTATTGCTATTCATCTCACATCTTTGCACTTAGTCCCCCACTCCCACTTGATTTGCATTAACAGCATTTAAAATGGAGGGAGAGGAAACTCTCAGTGGAGTAAGTTGCACTCGACTACATGATCACTGTGACTTAACTTGCACTTTTTCTCTTCTCAGGCGTGAAGGGCAAAATGATCTGTGTGTATTAAAACAGAGGATGGCTGAGAAAAAGGCAGTCAATGTGCGATGGAACTCCCCGCTCGAAATGAACTACCCAGACAGTTTAAGCTTTTGGCTTCTCTGATGAGATATGACACAGGGACTCTTATTCCCCGAGGGGCCCTTGCCCCTAACCTTTAGAGAGCTCAGGACTGCAGTAAGTGAACGCTTTTTGTGAGGCTTTTTATTCTCAAGATGAGATAGTTAGTGCATGATCTATCTATCTATCTATCTATCTATCTATCTATCTATCTATCTATCTAAAACATTTGGAAAGGGGGCCATTGAAAACAAATGATTCTGAGTGTTCATTTAAGCAATAATACACAAGAAGAATGTCATTATTGGCAGAGACAGTGATGCGACAGTGAAATGCCTACAATATGATGTTAAATCACACTCTTTTGTGTAGTATTGCGATTATCCAACCACGGTTACCAACAAAATAAAGGTTATAATCAAACTGTATTCATATTGTGGGGCGATTTGCTCTCAAAATGAAAAAGTAACACAATTTCTAGTCCCTCCAAACTGAATATAAACTGAATATACAAATAACACAAAACTGCTTTGCCAGCTCAATCATGTTGGAACTAAGTTATCTCTTAAAAAAAAAAAGTTTTTTCCATGGATAGATTTAGCTACTATATGTCCGCGAAATTCAAGCAACAAAGACGATTTCTGGTCCCTCCCTGTTCAGTCAGCCAGTCAACTTGAGCTACCGTTAGCTTTTTCAAGGTCGTGGGATTTCCCATACTGAATACATACCGCAAATATTAACACAAAACTGCTTTGCTAGCTCATCTTGTCATAACTAGGATATCTGCTGAAAAGATATTTTTTCCATCGACAGATTTAGCTCCAGTACGCCTGCAAAATTCTGATGTAGCAAGCTATTTTTTCACATAGCACAGTGTCACCAGCACAGCTGATGTGATCTAAACATTTCCAGTAAGAAAAATGTAGTCGTTGACCCTGATGTATCACTTTATTTAAATATGTTGGAGAGTTTCGGTGTGTTTCATTGTGGTTCCTGATGTATTTTCATGAACACAAATGTTTCAACAACACTTGTTGATTCGACTCTGTAATGTTAACATGGAAATGGAGGAGTAATAATTTTAGTGATGAGCCTGGTTTGCTCAAATGACTCTGGGTATGCTGTTATGCAGATTTGAGCACGTTCTAAATGTCTAGTTGACCAATCAGATTGTCTGGTTGGATCTACTTGTTGTATAATTGTTATTTGGAACTCTTATGCCTCTTGTGGGAGGATTGGTATTGTCACCCCCCACTCCCTGCTGTGCTGAGCTGATCTCTGACAATGTCAAGACTAGATGCTAAATGTCAACACTGTACATTGTTGTACATTCACATAATTTAAGTGGTGAATTGCCTGAGGTTAAAAAAAAAAGGTTACCCAAAACTGAAAAATAATTCAAAATTTTACAAAAAGGCCTTTTTCAGGGAACAAGAAATGGGTTAACAACTTAAAGCTGTTCTGCAGCAATGGAAGTTGATCAAGCTTTGAAAGTTGGTGTTCCCAATTCCCACAGGTGTTCCAACTGGTCTGGATTACTTACAACCCCCTCTGTTTGTATAAAAGTATTGTTGGAACACACTGTGGTACTGTACCCTCGTGAGCATTATTTGAACAGTATTGTACTGCAGAAAAGCCATTGCCAAATTGCAAAGAAAGTTAAGGTGTCAGTGAGTACAGTATTGTTCACCATCAAAAGGCACTTGAAACTGGGGGAAAGCCACAACAGAATCAGAAGACAAGTTTCTGAGAGTCAACAGCTAGCGTGATAGGCAGCTCACAGGACAACAGCTTCAAGCACAGCTTAATAGTGGTCGTAATAAGCAAGTCTCAGTTTCAACTGTAAAGAGAAGACTTCGAGCTGCAGGTTTGATAGATCAAGTTGCAGCAAGAAAACCATTGCTAAGACGTCAGAATAAGAAAAAGAGGCTTGCCTGGGCCAAGAAACATTGTCAATGGACTACTGAAGACTGGAAGAAGGTGCTATGGACTGATGAATCAAAATTTGAAATCTTCGGTTCATCACGCAGGATTTTTGTACGCCGTCGAGTAGGCGAAAGGATGGTTCCTCAGTGTGTGACAATTGTCAAACGTTGAGGAGGAAGCGTGATGGTCTGGGGCTGTTTTGCTGGATCCAGGGTCGGTGATTTGTACAGAGTGAAAGGCACCCTGAACCAAAACGGCTACCACAGCATTTGGCAGCGCCATGCAGTACCCTCTTGTATGCGCTTAGTTGGTCAGGGGTTCATCCTACAGCAACAAAATGACCCAAAACATAAGTCCAAGCTATGCCAGAACTACCTTAGCAAAAAAGAACAAGATGGTAAGCTTAAAAACATGGAGCGGCCAGCACAGTCACCAGACTTAAACCCCATTGAGCTGGTTTGGGATGAACTGGACAGAAAAGTGAAAACAAAGCAACCTACAAGTGCCACACATTTATGGGAACTTCTGCAACAGAGTTGGGAAGAACTTTCTGAAGAATATTTGATTTCCATTGTAGAAAGAATGCCACGAGTGTGTTCAGCTGTTAGATCTGCCAAAGGGGGCTACTTTGATGAGTCAAAAATGTAGAATACATTTTGGTTAATAAATTGATTCCATGATTTCTTTTTTAACTTAAATTGTTCTATTCTTTCATTTCAGAGTACAATAAGACATTGAACTGCATGAATTTCAATAAAAACCTGGAAAAATTGGGGTGTTCTTAAACTTTTGACCAGTAGTGTATATGGATCAAAGTCAAATAAATAAGACAAAACGGCAATGGAGAAAACAGTTTCCAGTGGGATTGAACCTGGAGCCTTTGTAGAACATTAGGGCTCCAAAGTGGTGACTGTTGCAGAGCCAATATTACATCTTATGTTTGACTAAGCACATCCTTTGTAGTTCACTCATGACATGAACTCTATGGCAAGTAATTATCAACTACACATCTGTCATCCTTAATTTGCATAAGACTTGGTAGAAACACAGCAATTACTTGGAAATAACTGAAAACAAGGCTTTTCTCTTCCCAAAATAAAAGAAACTCATTTGCACCTGCTTGCTAAATGTATATTTTTTTTGAAATGTCAGGATTCCACCATCTTGAATACAGTAAGATCTCCCATGTGGAAATAATCAATAGTGAAATGTGACAGGGTAATGAGGTAGAAAGCAATTCAAGTCTTTCATATTCACACGGCAACAGTGGGCCAGTCTAATCAACATTTAATTTATTTAACAAGTTGTCATTTGCAGATGGCTTATTCAAGGAGAATGAACGGAGAACAGACCTCACAAATCAGTTTGGGTCGCCAGTGAAATGCTAATACACTGACATGGGAAATGTCAAATCCAATTTTAGTCTCATCTCCTGAAGCTTAAATAACCACTTAGAGGTTAGATTGGGGGACAGTTTGGTGAATATTGGAAAGTCATCAATATAATACACCTAGGTATCCACAGCTGCTCCCTAACCATAGCACATCTTAAACCAGGAAATAACAGTTCAGTCACCCTTGGATTATTTATAGAGGCTGTTTCAACAGGGTTTTTGAATGCATGTTAAAAAGACAGAATTAGAGTAGAGAACAAAGATCTCAAATTTGGACTCATCAGACCAAAGCCCAGATTTCCATTGGTCTAATGTCCATTCCTTGTGTTTCTTGGCCCAAACAAATCTTTTCTGCTTGTTGCCTCTCCTTAGCAGCTTCTTGACCATGAAGGCCTGATTTTGATCATGTCTCCTCTTAACAGTTGTTCTAAAGATGTGTCTGCTGCTAGAACTCAGTTTGGCATTCATCTGGTCTCTAATCTGAGCTGCTGTTAATTTGCGATTTCTGAGGCTGGTGACTCAGATGAACTTATCCTCAGCAGCAGAGGTGACTCTTGGTCTTCCTTTCCTGTGGTGGTCCTCATGTGAGTCTCGTTGTAGCGCTTGATGGTTTTTGCGACTGCACTTGGGGACACATTCAAAGTTTTTGCAATTTTCCGGACTGACTGACCTTCATTTGTTAAAGTAATAATGGCCACTCGTTTCTCTTTACTTAGCTGATTAGTTCTTGCCATAATATGAATTCTAACAGTTGCCCAATAGGGCTGTCGGCTGTGTATCAACCTGACTGCTGCACAACACAACTGATGGTCCCATCATATATATATATATATATATATATATATATATATATATATATATATATATATATATATATATATATAACGTTATGCCATTTAGGAAATTATTATATATATTTGTAAAGTTTGAATATATTGAATGAACCTTGAATATATTGAATGAATATCTGAATATATTGAATGGAAGTCTGAATATATTGAAAGAACCTTGAATATATTGAATGAAAGTCTGAATATATTGAATGAACCCTAAATATATTGAATGAAAGTCTGAATATATTGAATGAAGGTCTATATATATTGAATGAAAGTCTGAATATATTGAATGAAAGGCATGTTGACTTGTGAAAGGGACCTGCCTGACCAAAGAGGTTCCTTTTATTCCACGATGAAAAAGTGAATAAATGTCTTCATTAGGAGAACGGTACTGGATACGGTTACCGTTACCAGTGTTTTGGCATGCATTCGCCAGTGTGTTAATAATCTCTTCATTGCTGTAAATTGCTGACACCAGATTTCTTGCTGATTTGCTCATAGTGTCACACTTTGGTTAGGATTAATCACAACAAAAACACAAGACGGCGGCAGACAATTACGTCAGATTCCAATTTCAGACTTTCATTCAATATATTCAGACTTTCATTCAATATATTCAAACTTTACATCAATATAAAGATAATACAATATTTTATATGATAAAAACATCATCAAATATTTCATATTTTATTACACTTAAGAAATTAGAATGTTTAAAGAGACTGTACTTGATAGTCAGAAAAAATAGTGGTCTGGGATTGACTCCATGTGGCTTTCACAGAGCGTACCCCAACTGTCAAAAACCGACGCACAAGGTGGTCATGTCAGCTGGCCAGCTATCAAAACAAAGAACAGAGAAATTTGCATTACAATACACACAGAGGGAGTGTGACTTCATTCTCTGCTCAGGACACCATTACTCCACTATATTTTTACATAGAAAACAGGTATTTACTGCTATATTAATGTTCTGAATATCAAGTACAGCCCCTGTTGTTATAACATGTTCTAGATGAAAGCATCAGCATCTCTGTCCCACTATAACCAAACAAAGGTAATCAGAAAACGGTAAATCATTGAAAACACTAGTGACACATTCATTCAGCTTTAGTCCTCCACACCTGCCCTCTCTGGGATCTCAGTCACTGAGCTTGTAGATAATTTCAATTGTAAAATTATAAATGTCATTGATGCCATTGCTCCCACTAAGGTCAGACTGTCTCTGGTAAGAAAATATCTCCATGAGAAATGTCCTACTGGTAAGAACAGAAAAAAGAGTGTCAAAAAACTGAACGCAGGTGGAGAAAAACTAATCTCCAGGTCCATTATAACACCTATGAAAAGAGACTTTGCATTTATAATGACATCCACTTAAACACAGATAGTGGCAAAATTTCAGTCTTAGTATTACTTGATCTCAGTGCTGCATTTGACACGATCAACCATGACATATTACTAGGACCGATTAGAAAACTGGGTTGGCCTTTCTGGCTCAGTACTAAACTGGTTTGAATCCTACTTAAAGAATAGGGATTACTTTGTATCTATAGGTAATTATGCATCTGAGCATACAAATATGACGTGCAGAGTTCCCCAAAGCAAATCTGGTTAGGTTTAGGAAAAGATCATGGTTTGGGTTAATATAGACCCTTTCTGGCAAAAAAACCCCGAGGGCTAACTTCTCCCATGTGCCTATGTTCAGCTACACATTAAGGAAACAGTTTTATGTTAAATGTATGTTTTAGTCTAGCAGCCAGCCCATAGAGTTTGTAAACCCAGAAATGTTGAGTACACCAAAGTTTCATTGCAGAAATGTGAAGTATGGGTCCCCAGTATACAGAAACTGCTAAATGCTAATTTTCGTATGTGGATCAATTTGCATAATTAGCACAATTTGCATAATTAGGAGAATCATCCAGATTGACAATAGATTTTTCACTGTGTGATCAGTTTGTACAATATTGGAGGGGTTTAAGAGGTTTTAAAGGATGCTGAATTCAATTCTGGCACTTTCAGACTTCAAAATGGTAATTCTATAACACATTTGGATACATTTAGACAAATTCTTTATTATTTTCAGACAAAATTTTAGGTTATTTTCATGGTAAACACAATAATCTCACATTTCAGAATCACAAGAGCTCTTGCTTTTTGATGTGAATGTTGATAACCTAAATTTGTTTACATTTAAGGTAGTGGCTATGAAGTTCCAGAGAAGGGGAATGAAGGTCAGTGGCAAGGTTGCTTGTGACCTTGAGTCATTATTTGCTCGACTGTTGATGGTGGGAGGTCAGGGAAAAATGGAGCTCTCTTCTCTCTTCAAATCTGAGCTTAGCCCAGTCCCCTTGTCTATCATTGATGACAATGTATGCCTCCGAAAGGGCAATAAGTCGGTGCTTGTCCAGCAGCTCGGAATTCCAGTCTGCAATCCCCAGCCACCAGATGAGGTTGTTCTGGATGCATCCCAGCTCATTTATCACGTGGTTTGGCCATAGTCTGGGACAGTGGCAGATCTTGCAGCCAGCATGGGACGTCGGCTTAATTGTTACGACACCCAAACATTTGTCATCTTTGACAGATATTTGCAGGTGTCTGCCCAGGACCATGAGAGATACTGAAGAGCAGGAGAGAGCTCCACAGAGTACAAGCTCTCATTGACTACACCTCTACCTAGTCGAGACAAAGTCTTGAAAAACAACCACTACAAACAAAGGCTGAGTGAACTCCTGTGTACTTTCAATGTAGGAAGTAAGATCATGATGGTCAGTAAAGCTGACAGCATTGACACTCATGATAAGGCAGATCATTTATATCTTACATGTTAGATGCTGTCAGACAAGGAGCTTCAACTGTTCACATTCTCAGTGATGACACAGATGTCTTTGTGCTTATGGTTTATTGGTGTTGGAAGGCTGGTATCACAACTAACCTACAGATGGAAAAATGGAATGGCACTGTTCTCAGCATAAATACAACTGCACATAATCTGGGTGACCAATGTGGTTCCATTCTGGCCATGCATGCTCTTTCGGGATGTGATACCATCTCATATCCTGTCGGGAAGGGGAAGGTGTCTGCACTCAAGACCATGAGAGTCGTACCTGGTAAGCTTCTCCACTGTATTGGAGAGGCAGAAGCCACAGATTTACAGATCACAAAAGCAACAAAGGCTTTCTTTTTGGCTCTGTACAATCAGAGGAACTCTTTTACCTTGGATGCAGCCCGGTATGAAATTTACCGAAAGCGCAAAAAGCCCCCAGCACTGAAGACACTACCTCCTACAGAGCGCAATATGCGCCTTCATGTAAGACGTGCCCACCTAAAGGTGCTGCTATGGAAAGCAGCAGACCAGCCTGATCCACCGGTTGTGGATATCACTTTGTGCGGATGGGACAAGAAGATGGGCCTAAAGGAAGATGAGGAACTGGTTATGCCCACCCAGGATTCAAGTCCTGCTTTGTTAGATGTTGTCAGCTGTGGTTGCAAAGCCGGGTTGAAACCTTGCCCCTCAGCAAAGTGCAGTTGTGCAGCTGCAAGTCTGGCCAATACCAGTTATTGTTCCTGCAAAGGTAATGATGGTATATGCTGCATCATACTTACACAACAGCAAGAACACAAAGAGAGGGATGACGGGTCTGGAGAAGATGATGACAGAACAGACAAGGATAGTGAAGATGATGAGGCCGCCTTTTGTTAATTAATTGTGAGGAATAGCAGTTTGCCTGAAGGTGGTAGCCAGGGTGTGCTTTGTGTGGTGCGGAGTTGAGGCCCTCTTGGTTAGCCTTGCATCTGGCGGGCTGACCCGGATTGCCCAGACTCAGTTTTAACTCTTGCGTCTGGCGGAGTTTTAACTGGGTCCTCATTGGATCTTGTGACTTGCAGAACAACCTGGACAGCCCTTCTGCCATTAGGGCATGGCCCTAGCGACTTGCGGGGCCTGTCTTGTATGGCATGTACGTATACCGTATTTCCTCAAATAAAAAACGGTAGTTTGTTAGTTAGTATGGCCTCTGATAGTGGCCGGGGGCGTGGTCAACATGGACAAATTGAGGCCGGGGAAAAAATAGTGTTGATAATCTCCTAAATGCTTTTCATATAATATTAAGTCAAAATAAAATTCAAGTTTATTGTAATGTACATTTCTACCAATTTACCAAAATACCTACAGATTCAACAATATATTCATGCTTTTTTCCACACTTTGTTTTTCTGTTTCTGTTTACTATTTTAGTCAATGCGGCTGTATGTGTAACTCAGCCAAGTGTAGTTTGTAGTAACGTACAGGTGCCAATAGATAGCAGTAGCTAAATTGGATGTAACACGGGTCTCATTTAGTGCTAGCAGAGAATGACGGGCTCTGGTGTTGACGGACTTTTCAACAACAAAACGAAAAGAGTTTTAAAGTATGCAGAGGAAAAGCTGCGAGACATTTCGACATTGACCCCAGGAGAATCCGATACTGGAAGAAACAGAAGAATGAGCTGACAAGATTAGCTGACAAGAGCAAAGCACAGCTAGTTAGCTGGAGGTGGGAGGAAACAAGTTAGTCTGGTGCTAGAAACAAAGCTAGCTAGCTACCGTCTGTAACGTTAATCAGATACTGGTGTGCTGCAAACCAGCAACTACTGTATGCTCTTATTGTAATATACCAGCAATACCGTAGTACCTGTATTTGAAATAAATACCCCGGACATTTACAGTGTTCAAACTGACACAATGGTGGTGTTTGATTCATTCTACCCAAATTGCTTTGTCGCCCTTCTGGCTGTTGTTGTATATAGTGATATTTTTGCAAATGTTTCTTAAAAAAATTAATGATTTCTATCCACCGGAACGCTATGGTTTTTCATTTAAAACTGTTTATTTAAAATAATTATACTTGTCAAACAGATGGAATTAGAAATAAAGACCTGCCTCTAATAAAAGCCTGCTTCAAATACAAGCCTGGTACCTTCTGCAGTTCAGGTAAATAAAGGCCCCAGCTTTTATTTGAGGAAATACGGTAGATTGTATATTTGTACATAGTTCGTTAATCACACATGGTGATGGAGGCCTTAGGTGATGTCATCTCATTGGGTGTCTTGAAGAGCTAGCCCATTAATATGTATCGTACAGTTGCAGGATTCAAGTTATATTAAATACGTTCATTGCTTTTTCCTCCAGAAATGCATAACATTCAGCCTAACAAAGATTCATCGTTTATCCAAAAAGCAATTTTGAATCTTCAAAAATGTCACAAGGGGATTCAGCTTCACTACACCCTGAAAACAATGCATCAACATTCACAAGAGCACTCATGATTCTGAAATGTAAGATTATTGTGTTTACCATAAAAATAACCTAAAATTATGCCTGAAAGTAATCAAAATTTGCCTAAATAAATGAAAATATGTAATAAAATTAGCTACTTCTAAAACCACTCACATATTGTAGAAATTGGCCATACAGTGTAAATTATGTGGTCAAAAAGGACGATTAAGCTAATAATTCTAATTATGCAAATTGCTCAACATTGTGCAAATTAGAATCCAGCAGTTTATGTATACTGGGGACCCTTACTTCACATTTCTGCAATAAAGCTTTGGTGTACTCAACATTTCCAGGTTCACCTAGTTGGCTAGACTATTTTCTTGGGTCAATATGTTGAAATCTCCAACAGCTTATAGCCTACTGATGTTATACTCGTCAATACGCCCTTCAATTTGCGGGCAAGACATGTTTCTTGACATTTATATAGCCACAGTGGCTGAACAGAGTTTGCTGCATTTCAAACATGCATCTTCCTTCATTCTTGTTCTATTTGAACTGCAAAGATAGTGCTTACCAATCATTTACAATATTAATTTATATCAAGAGACACACATGCCCTGGGAACATAGGACCCTAGGAACATAGGCATGATCTCCGTTGTTGTGTACTGGCTGACACACTCATCAGTCTGCTGGGCTTTGTGAAAAGCAAAAACACGCAATGCCACCTGATTGTTTAAATGTAAAAACTATACATTGTGGCATTTCACTCCCTAAAAATATCTTTGGCAGAGCGTACAGACTGACAATCGTGATAAGGATTTACCAGATCATAGCTGTTTCAATTTAGTTTAGCTAACTTACAAAATAAGCTTATAAAAACCTAAGAATGAGAACTTACAAAACAAGCTTATAAAAACCTAAGAATGAGAAGCTGGCTAACGGCATTGATTCTGCCCTTGATTTTAAGGGGACGATTGGGCACAGGGAGGTTGTAGTGACAGGGCACTTTATATTTTAAAGAGGTCATGATCCCAATGCAGTGTATTAGGAATAAACAAGACCTGGTGCTCAAAATGAATCCAAAGTACATTTCAAACAAATGGGACAAACCACATGTACAATTTCCTCAAAAAAAAACTATGGAAAATAAACACCAGTATTAAGAATGCCTGTTTGATCGAAACAAGGGCAAAATACAGGACAAAATAACATGGGTCTGCTCAAATAAAACCAATGGCCCAAGTATTGTGCCGAGCCACATGTTACAGGAAGAGGCTCCTTTGGTCTACACGTGCGATGCAGGCAAGGACAGAGAGGGCACAACCTTTGGCATAACACCACATTACAGTGTCACAGCCAGTCACGCTCCATCTCCTCTGGGCTTGTTATAGCAAGACACAGTCTGTCAGGTGTCTCATGAGTGCCAGACCATGAATACACCCCTGCGAATGTGAGCAGTATATGGCGTCTAATTAAGCAGTTCATTAATTAATTTGTGTCATATTATGTGACATGGCGGTGCCCTCTACTGCTAAAGGGACTTCCTGGTGGGCTTACCTGAGGGGAATATGTATCAGTTCTCGTCAGTGCAGTAGAACTACACTGTCCAGTTTTCTTCAATTGAATTAATTAATAGAACTCAGCAGTAACAGCATTATGTCAGGCTAAACATGTAGGACTGCAATGTCATGTTATTTATGAAATGACAGTGAGAGTGATTCACACAGTGGAATCATGTTAATGTTAAAGTTAACGTGTGAATGTGAGATATGTCTCCAGTCTAGTGAAAGCCTATCAAAACACTCCTGTGGGGTGTTAAATACAACATTTAGCACCCACCCAAACTGTCAGACAAACAAAGATATCTTGCTCAACAGCTATTAAAAGTAAAGAGTTAGGTAAATGAGTTCCTTTGGTACTGAACTCCCCCATCCTGGATTTATATGGTTTTATGAATCACTTTTGAGACATCCAAATTATCAGAGAGGGTTGGTTGTGTCACAAAAGTACAAGCAGTAATCCTAATAATCCGTAATCCAAAATCACTCAGAAATCAGCCATTAAAACCTTGTATGAGAATGTTAAAATTTAACCCAGTTGACTAACACCGGAGTAGTTGTCAGACCATTTTCTAGGTTTAGCCTTAGGCTATATTATTGACCACAGTCACACAAAAACGGTGTTTTATATCTTTTGACAGTTACACTTTATTCCTTTTACCAGTTTCCCCTCGTGGAAGGCAGGGAGTCAGTGTGAACCGGTCATCAGTCCATCACAGGGCCACAAAGATCTCACACATATGAAAGCCCACATAGAACACAGAGTGCTGAAGGGCAAAGGCGTAAAAACAAGAATAAAACAGTCTGGGATTGCATATGGCCACCGTGTCCCTGCTTTATTGTCAGGGATCCTTTTCACCTCCCCATATTAATTTTTTTTGTACTCTGTCAAGTCAAAACATTTAATAAAAATCAATCTAAAGGAACTATATGAAATACCATATGCCATGTTGCAAACACATCATCTAATAATAATCAACTTAGTACATGGTTATAGTTTATTTTGAGGAAAATTGCTTATTGCTTTCTTGCAGAGAGACGAGAAGACTCATGTTTGCGCCCCAAATATGTGGCTACAGCGAGCACGCATTTAGCTTTGCTTAGCTTAGCATAAAGACTGGAAGCAGAGGGAACAGCTAGCCATGGTCTTCACATGGTCACAAGGTGCTGGTAAGAGGACTTTGTTTTCTTTTTGACATTCGACAGAGCAAGGCTAACTTCCATTGTAAACTATAGTTGTCTCTTATCTAATTGGCTTCATTCGTACAAAACACCTTCTCATCTAACGCTCACAAGGAAGCACAGCATGTTTCCCAAAACATCAAGCTATTCCTTTAAAGGTAAAATTATAAGCACAGTTTATGCCATGGGATAAAGCAGCACATAGTCTGGAGAATTCAGTCATCTCCACAGGGGTGATAAGTCAGCAGTGACCAATTCTGCACTCCAAATTTATCTGCCTGGCCCCGCATGAAGCCATAACTCATGCTGCTTCTTCATTACCTGGGATCCTGTGTGCCTGGACCAGCTTTGTTCTACAGTGGAGGGTGTCCATTAATCCCACACTGCAATAATCTCCACTATCTTAATGATGCCACCAAGAAAGACAGAGACAGAGGAGTAGGTGAGGACAATAGTTTTTGTTCTCTTAAAACATGATGAACCTTTGGAAACACTTCATCTTGTTATCTCACTTACTACTTCCAATCAAAGCGTTTGTAACGGAAGCCTGGGTCGTAGCAGTGGAGCAGCTTGGACTCAATTGGCTAAACTACAGTATAAGGTTTTAGCTTAAGTGTTTTGGTAGAAACACTTTTTTACTGCCCTGTTAATCATTGACTATCAGGGGGCTTTCAAAATGCTTGATGATTATTTGGTCACAGTTCACTAATGCTGGAAACAGGAGATTGAACCTAAATGCAGATAAAGGCAGAGTAATAAAGTAGCAAAACCTTCTTTGACTTTAAGTCTGAACGACTCTTACAGTAAGTTATCATAATTGACAGCAGTGTTATTAACAAAGGTCACATTAGTTAGAGTGGCATTTAGCAGCATATGCTACGTATAGAACTCTGGGCATTGGGTTTTCAAAGCCACTGCAGGTGCATCAGTTAAAAAAATGGGAAATGATTTCACTTGAAAGGAGGAACAGTCTGTAAGCCATGATGAACTCACAAAAACTCTGTTAAAAAAGTGTTAAATAAGAACAATACGGATCACTCCTGGTGTCAGTTGAGAAAGAAAATAAAGAGCAAGGCCTAAATCCTTTCACAACTGTGCCCTCATATTCACAATCTGTACATTACATTTCGGCCTATCACGTAATGCCCTCTGGCCCAAAAAGAGACATCTGTAAATCATTGGATAGATTATTTTTTTTAGCGTGACAACCCCCGCGAAATGAATCATTTCACCATCAGAATTTGATCCATTCTGTCTGATAATAGATAGCAGAATAAGAATGCTGCAACCTTACATGGCCCCCTTTGTACAGTGTTTGCTGTGGTCAAAGTAAAAGTTCTTTCTTATTCCATGGTAATATTCCTTTCTCTTCCTTCTGTAGATACACAACTCAATAACATTTGCCATTCTCAAAATCCATGGCTCTGTGAACAGACAACAGATGATTCCCTTTACAGAGGCGTCATGCACCACTCAAGTGTTAGCACCTTGAGACAAATAAAGCAATGATGAGATTGGTATTTGACCTCCAATGTAGTTTTATTCTCACACTTTATTAAATTAACACAGCTGTGCAAACTCCATGCGTAAGACAAAGCACATAACCGATCAAAGAGTGATAATTTGATTTGAAACAACCTAAATTTCTTCCTCCTGAAGGTGTCAGGATATATTTAGACTAGTTGTCAGTATGACCTGTGCCACGTAGACAAGTTTCCTGTTCATTCTTTTTGTGCAAGAATAAAGTTATTCTGACTGACAGGAGCCTGTTGCCAAGCCAACCGCGATAAAAAGAGAGACCGAAAAAAGAAGCGGAGTGAGACCTAGTTCAACCCTCAAAGAGGAAAAGATAAAGCTTTTACTCAGTTCAGCCTATTCCATTTTGTATTTCATTTCTGCAGCATGGAAATAGGTGGAAGCGGTCAATCATTTTTCATTTCAGATAATTGGATTCTCTGGAAATGGATTTTCTGCTTAAACTCTGCTTAAAAAATTAAAAGAAAAAGGAATTTAGTTTGCTATTTAATTTGCTCTGAAGTGCTACCAACGGCGATGCATTGACGGCACTACTGTAGGTGTAAAATAGAGAGGAGATATTGCATTGATAGGTCAAACACATTGACAAAAAAACATCTGTTCTACATTGATGACTGTAACAGACTCTGATTTGATAATTGACTGCCCTCTAATTGGACTATCCGAGGCTGAGAGTGACTTGCTATTTCAGCTCTTATATTATATCTCCCCCCAGGCCACGCTAGCTTTCATTGCTTCACGTCTCCATTGTAAACCTCCCCACCACCCCTTCCTGCACAGCATGCCTCCTCTGTATGCCTTCCATTCTGCTGTAGCACCAAGCCTGATATCGTACAAAGTTAAACACAGAGAAAGGTCAGGGAGGTATTGACAGAGCCCTGCTTAGAACGGTGACATTTGAGCCCAAGTGCGCGTGTTTTATTAAGTGTTCGATATCTACCGGACGTAAAATGGCGGTGGGGCTTGGGGGGGTTTATATCCAAGGTAGTGGTGTCAGCTAATTTGCCAGAGGAGATCAAACTGTGACAGGACACGCATGACTGACCTTAGGATTACTGGACAGAGATGAGGTTTGGTTGCTAAAGCTGCTGTTAACAAATTGTTGCCTTACAGACCAGCATGGAGACGATTCCTTTCCCAAACTCTGTGCCAAGGCGGTGACCTTTTGAGACAACTTTTAACAAATGCTTTGTGAGTGTAATGTGAGACAGAGCTTATGTTACACTTACATTCTCATCACGTCTAACTTGCAGTGCAGTCTCCTTTTTATAAGTGTATCATCTATCTTTTCTTTTCATTTCATATGAAGGATCTTGTTATGCTGGATTTTTTTTACACATAGTTTTTACCCATATCTACCTATCAAGAAACTATTTTTACCAGCGCGACAGCGACATGGTATTGTTTACACTTTGTGTGTGTGTGTGTGTGTGTGTGTCTCTGTCATCATGGAAAACTGTAGCAGGAACTACCACAGAAAAGGCAACATGGGTTGGAAGAGGGTGTTTATGTCTGTCTGTGGCCAGAAATTGTCACCAGTTGGAAGATGCAGCCACGAATCTTTAATGATGTCTAATTGAGATCAAAATGAGCTCGATGGTGTTTTAAGCTCCCAACGTCTACTTCCAGGCAACGCTGCGACCGTTGACTTCAAGGCACCTAACCCAAACCTAACCATAACCATTGCCTAATTGACTTCAAGGCAGCACTGCGACCGCTGGCTTCAAGGCACCTAACCCTATCCGTAACCCTAACCCTAACCATTGCCTAATCCTAGTGCCTTCCAGGCAGTGCTGCCGGGAAGGAGACTTTGGGGGCTTAAAACACAGATAAACTCAAAATGAAAGCCAAGTTTGAAGATGGATGTGGTCTGAGCAAGCGTGCCGGAAGTATGGGGTTTTGAAAGTAGGAAAGGGGCCTTGCCCCCTCTACTTTACACCCTTTTTTAAGGTTGAATCTAACTATTTATGAACCATTTGTAAAGATGTATGTCTTAGGAACCAATGAACTTTGGGCTGAGTGCCACAAACAGGGTAGAGAATTCAGATAGTTTTGAGAGGTGAACTAATGCGTGCCTGGTTATGGTCTTTTCCCTAGGATTTGTTAACAGTAAGGCAAAGTAATAATAGCAATAGAAAAATACCTGCCTTATTCTTTACAAGCAAGAGGTGATTCTTACTTAATTTGGAATTCATAGCTTATCTTTTAATTACCTAATAATCATAGTTCAGCTACAAAGGGTACACAGTAAAAAAAATAAAAAACCTTCCTTTACATTCTGGCTGATATCTGAGAAGCAACTTCTCAAATCACAAAGTGTCATCTTCCATTATTTAATCAAACCCCGGGGGAGTGAATATGAATATAAAACATGCAATATACCTATATAGTATTTGACACCGGCTTTTTTAAAATGACGCATTAGTTGATGTGTAATGCAAGATTACTTAATTACTACACATAGCATACTTTCCTCTGGGCAGACACCACACCTCAGTGCAGAATTTCATTGGGAATGGGCCTTCTCGTGAATAAATGAGCTGCATCCCAATTTTATAAATTTGCCCAGTAAGGTGATTGTTTTGTTTATGTCTACTTTAAATTGTGATATAGTACAGATAAATCTCCTTAAACTACCGTATGCAACAAGTCGATAGCTGACAGTTGGATAAATCATAACACAGGATAAAATGACCATACAAAGTCATACTTTAAGGTGTGTCATACAGAGCTGGTACTGACAATATACATTTCATGAATGAAACTTTTTTGTTCATAATAGCTTTTTATTTTTAGCATTTTACAAAGACTGAGGAAAGCCTCTGATTGTCACACTGCATGTGGACCCATTAACTTAAAAAAAAGAAAAGAAATCATATTAAATGTCTCACTACCACACTCTCATCACCACAAATACTGGACTCCTGTGTTATACAGTGAAATTGCAAGCTTGGAATACATTGGGTTGATTACCTGCAGGGGCTCAGAAAGGATATTACATTTCTTATGTTGAGTTCAGCAGGCATCCGCATTAAACCTACAATGGCAATAACATAATGCGGAAATCTCTCAACTAAGAGGCAACAGAGAGGATTTAGTAGTTCACAAATGCAAAAGTGATTTGTGAGATACAATGAGCTTAAAGGTACACGGTGGAGGAATTTCTTAGCCTGACTCCGCCAGATGGATTGCTTCACATTTGCTTGGCATATCCATCTGGGAACTTTCCGTTGGAGCACTTTTGGGAAAGGGCGAAAATACTGGTTAGCTGATTGGATAAACCATCTGTCTATCACCATCTATGTTGGTGATAGACGGGCCAAATCTACCAATCAGATCAAACTCTTGCCGAAACCGGGAGTCGGGAGAAGAGCAAAAACATCTTTTCCTCTGAGAAAAGCCTCCAGTGTCGTTTTTTGCTCTTCTTTCAATGAAGGAATACTTTCTAATTCGGATAAAACTTGCGCAATAGCTACGCTCATCTCATCCATGGAAGCTGCCATGTTGTTAGACTGAACAGTTGCTCCTCGTTGCGTCACACCTAAACCCACCTCAAAACCAACACTGATTGGTCAGTCGTTTGGCAAACGGCTCCAAATTTTCTCTATCTCAAGATGCCAAACTGATCTGCGAGTGGAAAACTGGAGCTCGCGAGATCAGGACGATCTCACGAGGCTAGGAATTTCTCCCATCTAGCGGTGAAATTGTATTTTGTATTCAAACGAATAGTGCTCTCTCTCTTTTTCAAATCCGTGTTGCAACTATGGTAGCCGTCATGTACCAAGAAGCTATGACAACATGGCTTTATTGGCAATGAGGATTCCTTCACCTGTGGCTCGGCATAAGTATGATCCTCCATTATGGACTAAAGTGCAGTACAGGCTTTCAATTTTCCGGGGCAGTGACAAGCGCCTCTCACTGATCTCCTTCTCCGTTTCAGCTGGTTTTAGTTACGTGATGCTGGCTCTGAACGAAAACACGTTGTGGATTAGCTAGACAGGTAGGCTAGTACTTTATGTCCCTCTCAGCAATTATAGTATTTCAAAATGGTGGAACAACATGGGAGCCTCCTTGGACTTACCCGTCCAATGTAAATACAGATAAGAAATTCTTTGCTTACGAGGATTAGTCAGATCATTGGAAGAGGTAATTTTACACCCATGAGGACATATTTATGAATGAAGACATTGATTTTAGCTAATAAAATACATAAAACACTACACAGTGTACCTTTAAACAACAGGTGCAATTATCCCCTTCTATCAAAAAAGGAGCCAACTTTTACTAGCAAAGGGAGGCCTTGCAGGTAGACATGACTACTGTAAGGATCACACATGTTGGAGAAAACCAAGCCTGTAGTCAAGACCACCTTTGTCGAGTCCAAGAGTAGGACTAGTCATGTCCGATACAAGACTAAGTCCAAAGAGGTTCTAGTCCAAGTCCAAATGAGAGACAGTCAAGACCAAGGCAGAAAAAAAGAATCCTTTTCAAGACCACTCACTTACCTGTTCATAATTTATGTGATGTGAGAGACAGTATATCAACTATTTTAAAATGATAATTTTGCAGTATTACTTTTAATGATCAAAAAGTAAGTGCAGAGTAACACACTATAGGATCAAATTAGGCTATAGTATTTACTATAAATAGAGCCATTTCACTTAAAGTTGAAGGGCAACTTCACATGTTTTGTCTTTTTATTCTGGTTTTTGTTTATGACTGTGAAGTCAACAGTGAAGAGCTTGTTAATGCAATTAAAGAAAGCAGTCGGTTAACCATTATCAAAGAATGCTGCTCTCTCCCTGGAAATGCGTATTGTTTAGTTCTATATGATGAAATGTATAATACATGCAGAAAGAGTACGGTAGACAGACATAACTTATAGGTTTTCTGATGACTGTTCATCAGCATTACCTGTTTCATGTGCAGTATACTACCTCTCTGTGTATATGCCAACTTTATTTGGCGAACAGCACTCAAAAGAAAATGACTTACCTATTTCTTCTTGTAAGGTTGCTTGTATTTCTCTGAAGGAGGCCACCGTAAGATGAGCGACAGACCCCTATTACAGCTCTTCAGTTAAAATAAACTAACTACAGGTCACTAAACACACATTAGTGAATGATGATGAATAATTTAAATGAAGAAATACCTTTTGTATAAAATTGCTGTATAAAAGTCTGTGCTTCTGGAGGAACAAAAGATGAACCTTAATCTCCTCCAGTTGTCTTATTGTGAAATCTCACTGACTTAGAAACACTGCTAGCAAAAATATGTTTTCATTTATCTAACTGCAAAAAAGGTCAGAGATAACCTCCAATAAGAACACAAAAAGTGTCATTGTAGTTTAGAGTGGCTACATTTAGATATTGTTGTCACATGTTAACGCAAGGTGTTTATCACTCTCGCCTACTACCTTATTTACCTTTTTATGATGGTACGGCAATGCCTTTGCTCCTGAAAGAAGACAGCCATTATTTGCACAGCTCGACAAGGTCACCTGTGCAGAAACACAACCATTTTAGGTTCTTAAACAAACAACCAGTGCTGTTGTTTACCTTGCGAGGACAGTCTTTCCTAAAAGGGGCATGTGCCACCTCTGTTGTTTTTATCTAGCTCCTCTTTGTCCCCATCTCTTTTGACTCAAAAGGAGACTCCTGATTCAACCCAGCTGGCGTGGGGAGATTATTTGTTATCATCACTTACATCCTCAGCATCAGTCTCTGCTGGGTTATATGCTACATGATCCAAAACATTGTGTAGCCTTGTAATTTCAATCCACCTGATGGCCATCTATCAGTTTTGAGGCATTGACAAACTTCAAATGTGATTTATAGCAGTGGTTCCCAACCTGGGGTCCGGGCACCCCCAGGGGGGGCGGCAAAGATCACAGGGGGGGCGCGAGTCTTCATCTGG
The DNA here is from genome assembly GCF_004354835.1 of Perca flavescens. NCBI lineage: Eukaryota > Metazoa > Chordata > Actinopteri > Perciformes > Percidae > Perca > Perca flavescens. The sequence goes on from NC_041341.1 coordinate 30,400,202, forward strand.
TTTGAGGTTGAGGTAAAAATGTTAAACAAATTATGATAATACACTAGAATATCTAATGTATACAAAAGTCTTTATGAAAACTATATATATAACTCAGCATCACTTTTATGAATTAGATAATGACGGTTTCAGGCGGGGGGGGCTTTTCTTAGCGCCAAGGAAAAAAGGTTGGGAACCACTGATTTATAGGACACCTACTAAGTAGTTTGGTGAAACTGTTGGTTCACCGTTTGAAATGAACGCGCTAAATTAAATGGAAATCAAATCTGAACAACGTATTTACAACATTGAGTGTAGTCCTTCAGTGCCTCGTCCGCAGGACACCACAGGACGGTGACTGTAACACGCAAGCAGTAAGAAGTAAAGTGCACTGCCCCTCTGAACTGATTTTTGTTTCACATTTCGTGATCATCTTACATCCCGTTCACTATTCAACTCGCTACTTCGGGCTGCGACCAATGGTACACATGAAATATCATTTCTTTGTGTACATCTTGATGTTGATTTGGGGACAATGTCATAGCTGGATAGCTAGCTAGTCTTCTTGTTAAATATAGGCTACTGTCAAATTATATTTACTGATTCACAGAGCTGTATAGTAACGAAGTAGAACTACTTCACTACTCTACTTAAATACTAAAAGGCTGTATCTGTTCTCTACTGGAGTATTCTTTTTTTCTCCTACTTCCATTTTTACTTCAGTACATTTTTTCGATGAATGAAATACTTTTACTCCGATAGATTTTTTTATATGCTGCATAGTTACTCGTTACGGTTGTGAATTCCTCACGCGTGTAGGTTACAGTGTGTGTGTATGTTTGTTACGTACGCTAATTACGTAATTTATTTGCAGCAGATTAAACTATTCCTACATTGTTTCAGTCTCTAATGAGTCCTGAATGCTAACCGTTTGACTCTGTGATGTGAAGCTGATAGTTTATCTGTATGTTGCTAGCTTGCTAACTTTCCTATAGCTACATCACACTAACAACACACAAACTAGTGTGTGATACGTTTTTTGGGGATTTAATCATTACTGTGCTGGAGATGTTCATTTTACTGTGATAATTGTACATTTTATTTCAGTATTTGTTAATATTTGTTATTTTTTATATATTTAATGTTTGTTAATTCCTTTGGCTACAGCCTTAGGCTAAACATTTGACATAATATAAACAATATGATATTCAAACTTTTGACTGCTTTCTTTAATAGCTAAATAACACAATACTTGTACTTTTACTTTCAGTACTTGAGAAGTAGATTTTAAAATAAACAACTTGCAATACTTAAGTACAAAAAATGTTGAATACTTTAGTACTTCTACTTAAGTGTTGTGCTTAAAGAGCACTTCTACTTCTACTCAAGTCACTTTTTTGATAGAGCACTTGTACTTTTAGTATGGGTCTCTAGTACTTTATACACATCTGCTGATTCGCTGCTATAATTATTATGAGTCACATTTTTGTATATCTGTGTGTCTCTCCCCCTCCCCAACATATCAAGGCCATTGGCCGCCTACCAAGATGCAGGCTCTGTCTGAGAATTCTGCCTGTGAAAAGGAAGTTGTTCCTCATCACTGTCGCATTAAATGCATGCTCTTGGAGGGAATTTTTGGGTCTTTTAAATTACAGTGTGGTCTAGACCTACATCCTGAGATATCTGCTGTTATGATTTGACACTATAAATAGCATTAAATTGAATTAAATTGATTGTCAACAATACGCAATGTCTTTGAATCGGGCTAGCATAATGTTAGCTTTCAGGCTCATAGCTGAGCGGACTAGAAATATCTCCGGTTGCCAAGACGTATTTAAGGTTTGTCCTATTTACTAGAGTAGTGAACAAAGTTTCCATTGCATAAGAACCTTATGCGATGGTGATTTATAATTTTTCCACGTATTAGAATCACTTCTACATCACTTGGTAGAGGCCACCGATTCTGGCCTCCCCGTCGTCCTCAATGAGCACCTCGTCAGGCATTATCCCCTACCTATATCTCAAATGTTTACCTTGAATTTTGTTCCAACATTTCTGCAAAATGTTTAGCGTCTGTGCTTTTCAATATGGACAAGGCAAATTAACCACCTATAGTTTCTGCATCACATAGCTGAATACACTACTTCCATGTCACACTACCACATCCTCATATTCTAAAACTGAAGTAGTGTATTCACCGGCAAAGCAAGGGTTATTTAGAACACATGGAACATAAGCATGAGCAGCAGTGAGGTGGCTGATGTTGCAGGAGTGGTTTTGTGGTTTTGGCAAATTTTTTTTGCTGTGACTCTGGGTCACAATTGAATCCATCATAACTGCTGTGAAGTCACGCTGACCGCAGCTGCCATCCTCCACAAAGGAGAAAGCTTCAAACCTTCCAAAGGCACCTTTCAAGTGTACTGGGGAGGTGGAAAGTCATTGGAGTCATTTCAAGAAAATATATGTACAAATGTTCCCTTTTTCTTGACAGAAAAAAAGAATATACAGACTATCTAGATATAAAGAATATAGCTTGATCTCTTTCAGGCATAGCTAAGCTGTTACCAGATATAATATGTCTAAATGTTCTAGGGGAACATATGGCCCTCTTTTTAAGTGTCTATATGAGATAATTACTGTGTGCATGGCATGGAAAGGGGATTTGCTGCATGCGTGTTCAGTTGCTTGAGCTGTTAGAGCTATGGGAGTATTGTACAAGAATGTGTGTTTTTGTAATGCAAGTGCTGTACATCTGCTCTGATTTAGGGCATGTATGCTTGAATGTATGATCATCATTAATATGCATGCATATTTTATCTTTTGTTAACCCTTTTTGAAGTCTGCCTAAGTACATTTCATCATAGTAATATTCTAAGTAAGCAAAAAGGCAGTAGTGTGGTGTTGCTATACTGTCGCAGAACCTTTCGGAGAAGAGGCTTCCGATTATTTTGTGGTTTGAATCCTATCACCTACTAGTTTGACCTCTGTGAGTTGACCCAGAAAGCAGCTATGAGTGCTCGGAGAAAAATGGGACTTTTAGCAGGGATTAGTTCACAATGTTCTACAGGTTTAATGAGACACACAATGATATATACATTTTCTAACAATCGCTCCATTCACTTTGATGACGTTAGAGTAGTAAGATAAAGAAAAGGGGCACCAGAGGAAGGGAGGATTGGTTTAAGGTTGGTTAACGCAGATAAATCTTCAAGAAGGAAAACAATGTTACAATTTTACAATTTATGATTCAAATTAAAACAGATGAGAGCGGCGTTGTTCAGAGATTGTACGGAAGGGAACGTAACAGATTCACAGCACACATTGTCCTCTTTTAGCCACTTCTTTTTGACATTTTGACTTGTCATAGTAGGAAAAGCACAGGTGTTAGTGATAACATTACGATGGTTCTGTTATATTCAAGCGTGAGGGACAGTGAGTCAGGATGCACAATACCAGGACCCTGAAACTGAAGCAGCGAAATGGAATTCATCCATCATTAATCCTATTATTTACACCTGTGCTTTTTCCTCGGTGACATGTCAAAATATTGTCTTTTTTATTACTACCCTAACCTTTAATTAACAGTTTGTAACTTTTATAAAAAACTATATTTTGCTCAAACTGTCTTGACAGTACTATGAATCAGATAATCTGTGAAGAAAATCCTCTTCACCTGCCTCCTCCTGGTGCTCCTAATAGCATAACGCATGGGATTTCATTTCATTATCTGTGTAACATGCTACTATCAGGATACAGTGACAGTTTCAGCAAATGTGAAAAAAAGTTATTTTTTATAAAAGTTTCCCACTGAACCTTTAACCTAACCTAACCTAGCCATACTTAAATCATAGAGATAGCAGATCAGGAAACGTTCATATAGTATGAGTCGTTTTTGGAACAGTGATCTGAGTCATTTTTAAAAACACAGACAAGAGACCTATTTTGTCCTTGAGGTTTGAGGATTTGTTGGTATGCTGTCATATTAGTATGAAATATACAGCTTCAGACTAAAAACTGGATTCAGTTTTATTACCATAATAACAGCTACGGCAGCTAACATTAACGCCTTTTGGAAAAGTCTGCTTTTTATCAGCATTTAGAGCCACCTTCTGCTTGTGCATACACAAGCACGTATAGTATACATCCTCAGTCATCTTTCCTGGTAAATAAATAAGATTTTGGTCAGATGTCAATACTCAACGTTTGTGTGACCATGGCTGTGTGTATCCTGACTAAAAGAGGCATCCTGACATTCCATTTAATAAACCAATGCCAGTCTATAAAAAAAGAGCAAGGTAAATACAATATTATAAACAAGCTCAAAATTCTCATCCACACACTTAGAGCTGATTAGGTTTTTACCAAGCATTCATGTTCATGTCCTAAAAAACATAATGGAGGACCTAAAAATAAAACACATAGGTTACTGTAATTACCCAAGTTGTCCCAGAATTGATCATTTTTCTGTGGGTGTCTCAATAAAAAGGAATCTTTTCACTGCACCTGCCAAGGGCTGCCAAGAAAAGTAACAATTACTGTCAGGGGGAGGATCCACTCCATCATAATGGTGTTGTAGAGTTGCCACCCAATAGGGAAAAAGTACTGCTTTGTCACAGGTATTACTGTGGCTCAGAAATTGGACTATTTCTGAGGCACATTATACAGGTACAGATAGCAGGTTTTCTGGACACTAAATGTATGTAGGTTTTTGAAGCAAGTCCACCATAAATTGAGCTGCATTTACTACTATTTCTCCTGAGCACATTTAATACCAAACATGACATTATATGTCATACAAAAAAGTGAAAGATAGAGTATACTGGCCATCAAAACTACAACTCATACACCCGTTTCCCTCATTATCACAGGGCATTGTTATCCATTTATGAATGATCATGTGTTTTTAAGACAGTTGACCTGTTATTCTCTGCAGCAAATACATCCTAAGAATTTAACCTGATAGCAAAAAGGGAGGGAGAGAAATGGATGGCAATGGAGAGAGAAAAGGAGTGAGACAGCGTGTTTTCCATCAGAGTCAACCTTGCCAGGCAATTTGGGCCCCCATTTCAGAGGACTAATGGGAGATGGACAGTGATGGACAGCACGTGTGGGTTACTTATTAATCTGGGAGAGGCAATTGGAGAACCTTTATCGACCTGCAGTAAATTAAATAAGGCCTATCCTGAAATGGCATTATTCTCCCTCAACTCTCCCTCTGCTCCTCTGTCCTCTCTTGACCCGCTGCAAGGGATTACAGAAAATAAAATGGGAAAATGTAGACACTGTGAAATGATGATGGATATTGACCACACGTACAGTAAAAGGTAGTGTTTGAGAGTTAATGCATAGAGATTAATCATTCAATCATGAAGGAGAGTTCAGAGGGTTTGTGGAAACATGTATAAAAAATGCTCAATGCTTTTATGTTTTTACAAAGTAAGAGGGTTTAGGTTAGGAATGTTTATGGTCTTGTACCTACGGTAAATGGAGTTTTGAATTACATATTCCTGTCATGAACCTTAACAGAAATTTTAAGTTAAACTATAATTAGTATTTGCATTCAGTTGGTTGTTTAGTACATAAACAAGGCTGTCAAGCATTTTATGATTCAATTAGGATCCAACCTCGGTGTGCTTAAGATGCCTAATGAGCAACAAAGTTTCAACAGAGAGCTATTGTAACAGGCCCTGGGCGTGAGGCCTGTGGCCAGATTAAAATTTCCTGAAAAGAACAGGAACATTATGAGACTGGCAACAGGTATTGTGTTTCCTTCTCTCGCTTCTGCCTGATTTTATTTTACACATAAACATGTACTTTAAATGTGTTCTCAATTTCACATTCCTTCTCATAGGAATAGCATCAAGTAAGTTCCCATAATCACCACATAACTTGAATTCCCAAATAAACATAATTTTCAGAATCCATGTGTTCTGTTTGTCTTCACATCCAAATGAAAGCAAAATACACTTTTTCCCATAGACTGCAAATTAGTGGACAGAGCATGTGTGTCACCCATTGGTTTGTGGAGATCAGCTTTGAGTCGTTGAGTTTGCCGTTACGGGCGCAGCCATCCTGGTTGCAGGTGGGAGGAGCTGCCTACACTCTCTCTACACACTTTCACAAGCAATCACATCATAGCCACGCCCTAAAACACCCCCTGCTTCATTGCCAATTTTAAAATCAACGAGCCCATAATTCAAAACATGAACATCATTCTGTGTTGCAGAAGACTTAAAACTAGCGATTGAGACCATAAACTCATTATGAAAATGTTTACTGAGAAGTAAGTGAGAAGTGGGTCACTTTCTCATAGACTTCTACAGAAACCAAACTCCTTTTGCAACCACACGTGTCGCCCCCTGCTGGAATTCAGATAGAATGCAGGTTTAAGGCACTTTATTTGCAGCACTTCGCCAATCAAGCAATCAGACCAACGATCTGGGTAACGTAACAGCGACAGCAGCATCAATGGTTTGCTGCACTTCGGTGGCTGCAGGGAGAAATCAAATCGCCGGCAGATTGGGCTTGGTTTACCCAGTCTATGTTTTTGCTAGCGACTAACCTGAAAAGAAGAGAAAAATGGTAACAGGTAATGTGTTTCATTCTCTCGCTTCTGCCAGACTAAAGACGAGAGTCGGCTACAGCACAACACAATATGGCCTCTCGCTGGGAGGCGAGGCCCCCATGTGGTGGAAATTTGGAATACAGCTTACAAACGAATTAACACCAAATTAAAGAAATGAGGCCCTTATAAAGCAATATACATATGCCAACTATTCAAAATATACTGTACATAATTAGGCCGGCTACGCAATGGCTGCGTGGCGTGAGCATGTCAGCTGCATGGCGTGTCCATTCTTATTTCGGCTCCCATGTTAACAGCTTAGAGCTCGCACACTGCCTGCATGACACGCCACGCAGGCAGTGTGTAGCCGGCCTTAATGTGACCACACATTGCTGGGCGTCACACTTTTTTTTGTCACGCATACAAGCACCAACCCCCATGCTCACAGCGTCACAATGGAAGCTCAGTGCCCTAGAAAAGAATCGCTCACCCAAGTATTTTTATAACCCATAATTGCTTCAACTTTTTTCATAATTGGTTGATGTCTTTGCTTCATTCTTTTTCAGCAACATGGGTGCTAATCTTTCATTTGAGCACTCTCAGAGGTTTCGTCTTGTTACTTTACCAAATGAACCAGATATGAGAATATGCCTGTGAAGAGGATTGAGAAAATAGCCCTGCAGAAGTCACCTTGTGTCCAATAATAGCCTCAGCTCTGTTGTACATCCATCAGTCTATTGTCAGTTATTTAGGACAACTTTACCCTAAAGTCTTCAGAAGACCTAAAGGTATTGGATACTTTGGCACTGGCCCTTTCTTTCCCCTCTCCCATATGAAAACTCATTCTCTAAGAAATTACTTACTGTATTTCAAAAATACTGTCCAGAACTGAATGCATGTTCCACTCTGTAACTAGTTATTAGCTAACAGGGCAGATAATGTTATTGCTCTTTTTGTACCGCATAATGCTAAAGAGGAAGGAGATGGTACCCACAAGGTTGGAGGGTAATTAGTCTTGATGATCATCACACACTCCAATCTTTAGACAGCTAGGAATGGGGAGGTCAAGTAACATAGTATGGGCAAATAATGTTATCACTGCATCAGTGAAGGAAACATAAATGGAATAAAGGATCAATAAGGAAAAGTACTATATCTTCTTGATAATTAGACTGTTTGATAATATTAATATTATATATATGTGTGTATATATTTATTATGCATTTTACCAAAGCTCTGTCAGCTTTATGATTAGGACAACGGGCTACTTAACATGAGCTAAGATTATATCAAATTTTAATCAAATTAGTTGATAAAAGGGAATAATCTGCATAGATGTGTATCAGGTTCCTGCTTCTTCTTGTTGACAGATCATAACTCCTAGTTTCAGTGTATGACTGGATCTAGGGATGCGAGATATTCGTGGTCCCCAGAGTCTTACTCACTTTGGTTAGTCCCTGTCTTTTCCTCTAGCAATTACAGCCTTACATGACTGCTAGAATTGCTGTATACCCTTAGCATGTCCCACTATAAAACAAGACTTACAAATAAAGTTAACACTAGTAACTCTAGTTATATGAGCAAAGGGGACACTCTCTAACAGGCTGTATATACATATTCATTCACCCCTACAGAGCAGCTTGTTAAAATGTATGCATTCGTTGGCCAATCAGGGTATAGATGATGAGGTTAGAAGGCTCTGTCCGTGCTCATATGTCTAGCACTTATATAGTGAAACCATTATTCTACATTCTGTCACATAGTCTTTGCCTTCTAATTTTCTAAGATTACAGGGGGGAAAATGCCAGATGCTTGTACTTGCTTGCTTGCTGAGATAGGCCTATGGCCTTAAAAAAAATGCAAGCAATTTTCTAAAGTGGATGCTGGGTCAGGGTGGATGGGTCCATAATCATTGGCCACACTAAAGTACATGCAAATTTGTGCTCCTCAGGGAGCACTGGTCAAGCCAATAGAAGCCCTTAGAAGGTGATGCTTGCGTGAGATACCATGGAAAGCAGCATAATATTTGAAGCACCTCTAATGCTTTCTAATTTGGTAATAGATTTTCAGGAGTTGATAATGTTTGCATTAGGACACTAATGTTTCACTGCCTAGGTTTCAGGACCAGTTATAATTCCAGTGTATGAATGGGTAATATCACGATGACAGGGCACCATCTTGTTCAGACTTGAGAAAATAAGGTCAGCATTCAGTCAAGTGGTTCCAAAGACCCTTTAGAGAATTAGGGAGCAATTATGTCGAAGGTGATATACACCCTGTTTCTTCAAAAAGTTGAGTGGTGATATGGAGAGGTTACAGAAAAATGGTTGTATTTAGTATGGAAAGATTTATGAGGAAAGACGAGCAGATATTGAAGGCAACTGCCCCCATCAGCATTGTCATTACCGCGAACAAACTCCTCTGGGTGTGAAGGCCTACTCAACTGGTTGCTCAATGGATCCATTACCAGGGCATTACAAGATGAGAAGAGTGGAATGCATGGGGTGTGTCTGTGTGTGTGTGCATGTGCGCCATTGTGTGTCTTTGTGAGATCTGTTTCTATGTATTGGTTAGTATACTGTATATTATAATATATGTGTTGGCTAGCTTCTTATGACACATCTTTGGTCATCAGCAAACCTGCCCTACCCAAGAGCTTTGTAACATTCCCCAGTGATAAACACTTGGGAAAGGTCACTATTAGCCATTCACACGCAGAATATGCATGCACACGCACAAAGTCCCACATGTACTTTTATGGATACAAATGTGTGAATGTATTCACACATACACACACATACTTTCAAAGGGGATGACACACAAGCCAAGGTCCTTTATGGTGTCTGCCTAATGGAAAAAACATTTTCTTAAGTACCTTGCTGCATCATCTGCATTATTTTCACAGTAATTGCTTCCGTAGTCTGAAGGTTAGAATGTGCAACCTTTAGGGTAGTGTAAATAATTGGGTAATGATAATAGTATTTTATCTCTGCAAATGCACAAGTATGTGGATTTAATGAAAACCAGTGTTATATTTGGCATTAATGTTTTGCAGATTTGATCTTTATTTTCATCCTCATCTCTTCTTTGTCCAATATAAGTACACTTTGACATTATGAAAACCATAAGTGGACGCTTTTATCCACAGTGACTTATTGTGCAGTGCTCTTATTTATTTATCTTGCCATGCAGCAGTCCAGAGAGTGCCATGTAAGTCTTATGACCACATGTTGGCAAGTCTTAAAGCATGATCGTATTATAAAATCAGTACCAACTGCGTGAGAGATCCACAATGTTTGTTGACCAAAAAAGCATTTAGTAATCAGAGATGAGTATAATCTTCAGCTGGAAATATTCTTAATTGCAGAAATCTTGGGCCTGGGTGATATCAATCCCACCCAGGCCATCTCCATTCCATCAAATCCAACAGAATGCTGTATAGTTGTGACGCACTGGAATAGGAGATCTTGGAGTAATCCAATAAAGGCATTAGTTGTACCATTAGGAGGATGCTTCCTGGCTTTGGAGGGACACACAGAGCCTTGTTTAGCCTAATAAGAGCATCATTGTTAGCGTTTATTTATGGCAGCAAGATGTCAAACCATTTAGAGGTGGAACGTTGCCTGTCCATTAAGGCTGTTGTCCAATGGGAAACCTCAGAAAGAAGATATTAGGGCTTGGCCTTCGTCCAATGTTCTTGTCTGTACCCCCCTTTTATATATAGCTTTGGCCTTTTTTTTTAACAGTATTTTATTGTGAAATTCTTGGGCAAACGTCTGTATCATCAACATTTACAATCATTTTAATTGTTAAGTTTAATCATTATTCCCTTCTGTTGGGGACCAAGAGTCTGGTTAAACCTGATTTTAACCAAAAGGCCTCAGATTAAACTGACCTCTGGATACAGGACACACATGTGCTCAGAGACAAAGGAACATTTGGCCTAGACAAAGGAATCTTGGCCTGCATGTAAACCCCAAAGCCGGGATAATTCACACATCAATGCGAAAGTGCCAGCCAGAAGGGAAACGCCTCACAACTGGCAGGAAGTCAAAGAACTACAAGAGTGTAGTCTTCACCCTTTCAAGAGTTTTGAGTCTTCCTATTGGTTCAGTGGGACCATAAACACAGCATGGGGCCTTAACCTATAAAAAGCCTGATCCTAGAAAAATCCTGGTCTTCCATTGCAACTCTGTTGTTGAGGGGAGCGCGCAAGCGCTTGTGCTGAACTTCCATTTTCTGGAGAAAATGGATTTTATTTTGGTGGATCCTTGAAAACGCACCAGTGTTTTCATATCTGCAGGAGAAGGACAAACAACGTTTTCTTCTCAAAGTCGACTAAACTTGCCCCTTGCTGCTTTTTGGAGGGAAGTTTCTCCGTGGCTGCTGACGAGCGCCAGGAACCCGCTCTGTTTCATTTCTGTGGAAATCTATGGACAGAAACAAACGGACTGAACACACCGTAAGAAGGCTTACGTCTGGGCAGACATAAGTAGTGTGTTTATTAATGAGCAAAGGGTTGGCTACCATTGTTGCCATTAATGTGATGTGATTTAATCATGTACTGGTCCATATGTGATTATTAATCTGTTCTGTGAAGTACTGTATAATAGATCAATTATACCGTTGATTTATGTGGTGTTAAGTAGCTTGGTATAACTGTAATCGCTACCTGCTTAAATCACTCCTTTCAGGAGTTTAGTTACTGTCTGCGATAGAATCTGTTGTTAGCCACTGAAGTGGTTATAGTGACGTTCTCCTCAGCAAAACAAAAGTCTCAGTCTGTCCTAAACTACACGTTAGCCCAGACCTGAGTGGCTGAGGGGAACTGGGTCATTATCGATAACTAAAGATCAGAGTGCCTCTTTTCTTTACTCTTCTTCTCTTTCTTCTCTCTCTCTAACACACACACACACACGACACAGGCTAGCCGCGTAGCTCCCGAGCTAATGCTGTAGGCTAGCTTCACACGTGGAATCGGCTTCCGTTCGTACAGAGCTAACACAGGAACTAGCTACCATACCGGCTAAGCGTGCGCGTTGCCTAGCAACCCCCGGCTTCTTCAGCCCCTGCCCGTGCACCCAGCACCACTACCGCCCTCTTGAGGCTAAATAGTTTTGTGCAGCTCACAGGAGTAGCCATTTTGGGAGTTTGTTTTCGTGTTAGAAATACACTCCGACGCGCCCCCCTTTTCACTCACTCTCTTTCACACACACACTCACACACGGACACAGACGTGTCCGCCCATGCTGCTTTGTTTTTGCTTTGTTTTTGGTTGTGATATTGTAAAAAGGTATATGAGTTTATTATTGAAGGATTATTGATTAGCTACTGATAATTGTGACATTAATAAATCTTATTATGCTTAATTAGCAGTTGCTTGTGATTATTTGTGTACTTGTTGTAATAATTGCTGGTCGATCAGGTCCGTGCTTTGGATTCACCCCTTCCTTTATTTCCTTTTTAAAGGATTACCACAGAAATGAGACTGTTCCACAGTTTGATTATTGGTCCCTGACTTGCAGGGTGGTGCCCCGTTTTGATTGTTTGTCGATTTGATACAGTTATTAATAACCATATTCATAACTTTATTAATATTGATAAAACATCTTTGATAATTTGCCAATGATCAAATCTGTACCCTACGAGAATCCTACACTTCCATACCTAATCATACATAATACAGACATCACAAACTGAAAATATTACTCATTGAAAAAGTAGAGAGTAGTAGAGAATGAGATACATTACTCAATACTTTATTTTTGTTACTCAGCCCAGCTGAATAATCATCACATGTCTGTCCCATATTCTGTTTTAACACATGTACCATTGAAAGTTAGTTAGTCCAAGCTAATTAATGTCCAGCAGATGGAAAACACCAAGGCTACTGGCTCTATTCAGCACACTTTTCTAACTGATAACCCGCCTAAGCTCTTGTAAGCTCTTGTCAATAACTACACCAGAACACTTCCTTCTTTGCTGCACTGATTTCCTGGCTTGTTTGATCTTGACACAGTGCTCTTTACTTTGATGTAATCATGAACAGAGGAATGAGGAGGAATGAGAGCTAAGAGGAGCTTGTGTAATGCCAATCTCTGGTATGCCTATGATATTCGCAGGATGGGATTTTCAAACACAATCAATACCCAGCATCTGCCCTTTGCAGATTTGAAGAAGCTGTGGTGGTCGAATTACAGACAGTTGCAATTCAAAGACAGTCAAGAGATATAGAATAAAAGAAACAAACACAAAGTCTGCTATTCAAACAAAGCATTAAACCCAAGGTGGAATTTGTGTGAAAGAAGCACATTACAAATCTACACTTTTATTGTAACCGTCATATCCACATTACAAATCTACACTTTTATTGTAACCGTTATATCCCGGTCTTTTGATTAAGTTATCTTTCTAGTTACTAGTTTCTAGTCATTACTTTCTGTTTTGTTTTGTATTTTCACCTCTTGTCTTGTTTCAGATACTTCACTTCCTGCCATGTGTTTTCCCGCCTTTTGTGATTGTCTGCCCCGCCCTGATGTGTTTCACCTGTTCATCAGTCCTCATGTCACCTGTCCCTCGTTGCCACCCTCGTTGCCTTGTGTATTTAGTCTGTGTGCGTCCTTTGTCTGTTGTCATGTCATTGGCGATCTCAGTGAATATTGGTCCACTAGTTTCATCCTAGTGGTGTTGGTTTTCCCAGTGTGTTGGGTTCATATTTTGGAGCTTCCTGCCACATGTTACCAGACTTGTGTTGCCTCCCTACCTCCACAAAATGTTCTCAGGTAGGCTGATAATTGCAATGTACTGTATGTTTACATTGCAATTATCTTTTCATACTGTAATGTTTAAGTTTAATATTTGTTTACATGCAGTTCAACTCCAGAGGTTACATGCAAAAGAAATGTGTTTGTGCACTGTTTCAACCCTTAGATATAATTTTTTTCACTGCAGCTAACTTGATATCAGGTGAAACAGTGTTTCACCTGAGATACCATGTATACCGTACTGTTACACTGCACATTTTATACTTGTAATGCTATTTTTATGTTACTTAAGTTATGGTCTACATTGCACTTGTTTTTGCTATGCCACTGAGTTATTCTAAATACTCAGATTTTAAACCTTTGCACAAAGTTGGACTTTAAATTTCCCTTTTAAGGTTTGAATGGTGCTGAACAATCAGAATTGCTGCTAAATGTTTTGTGAAAGTTAAAATAAAAAGAAGCAGCAATATTGCATAACTGAGTCACATTGTGGGCTTTGGATTTTTTCCTCAAGGTAAGTAGAATATTGGTTTTAAAGTTTGAGCATCCATACAAATCTATTGTTAAAGTGCTCATATTATGCCTTTTTTTTGTTTCCTTTATTGTATTGTATATCTTTTTTTTTTTTGTGCATATTATAGGTTTACAAAGTGAAAAAGCCCAAAGTCCACCCCAAAGGGACTTACCATCTCCAACAGAAAACCCTGTTCACAAACCGCTCCAAACAGCTCTATTGTAGTCCAGCCTTTACTTCTGTGACGAACGTGCGTCACTTAGTAGTGCGTCACTTAGTAACACACATTATAATGCTCGCCTAGCTGCTAGCATGGCACACTTGCTAGCACACATGGCTAGTAGTGCTTACCTAGCTACTGCACATGTGCAACTCCCAACAAAGATTGAACAGAAGAGTTATGCCTCACTCTGTAGCTAAAACAGAGGGCGTTTTTCAATACCAAGAATGCAAACTACGGACTTGTGTTCTTGGGGAGAACGTTCTTGCTGGTTGTTCTTGGAAGAATTAACTCGCAAGCACAGAAAAATGTTATGTGGAATTATTATTTCTATATTATTGTAGTGCATATATGCCCAGGGAGATGGAAATTAGAAATTCAAATTATAAAGGTTGGTGTCTCCCCTTTAGTCTACATAACATGTCATAGCATGTTACCACTTTATATACAACTGTTCATTTATCATAAAGACAAACTCAATTTCTAATAAATCAGAAAACAAATACACCAAAAATATGAACTAACTACAAAATATAATGTAGCTATAGCATTTGGCATAATTTAAACAAGTCTCCCAAAAAGAAACTGGTGTATCTCAGACTAATAATATACAGTCTCTCTATGGTATATCGTGTGTGAGTGTGACTCGGAAAAGACCGTTAACCACGTGTTGTGATATTTACACAAACGATCCGAAACGGCGAAATAATAGCCTCTTATTTACGGGACCGGTCTAAAAGACCTCCGTCTTACAGCGGGATCTCCGAGTGTGACTGTCCGAGCGCCGAGCAAGCGGCCCCGGCAGGCGCAAGCTGGCGGCCGCGTCATTTTATGGAGCTCCGAAAACTTTGGAGCAAATTGTCAATTCGGCAAAGATTTTCGCAAGACAAGTTACCAACCGATGTATCCTCGGTAAATGGGCGTGTCAAGAATACATCCGGGAATTTTAACTGTTCTTGGCGAAATGCGAACTTGTGTATTGGGACAGTACTTTGGCAACACGAGATGACGATTCACAGGGACACAAGTCAATAGAAGAACACATATTGGGGAAACGCCCAGAGAGCTCAACACACAGGGTGAAAAGAGGAGCTGCAGCAATGTGTAGTACAACAAATGTGGTGTTTTTTTTGAAAATTAAACCATGTATACATTCTGGCACAACCTCTAAATACAATTGTGAAAATGAGCATTATATGAGCACTTAAAAAGCTGTGTTTAAGAGAGGGATATAGATTGTATCGACATGTACTCAAAGTTAAATTATCGTATCTGTTTTGAAAAAGTGGTATCAGCTAGTCTATTAAACTGTGAACTAGGTTGTTTATAACAATCACTGACCTGGAAAGACTGTTTTGAGGGTTTGGGGGCACTGATCTACCTATATCAACGCAAACTGATAAAAGTTGTGGCATTATGGTTTGACCACAAGACTAGCAATACCATGAACAATTAGGCCTAAGTATGGTTTTCAAGTCAAACAAGAAACTGGGTATTTCCGTCACACTTTTTTTGATTCACAGTAGTTGGCCAATAGAGGAATGTCTTTCCGAAGCCTGTATGGAAATGGTGTCTTGAATTATGACCACGGCAAGTGAGTGAGCGTATGGATAACGATATTGGCCCCAGCGCAGCTCAAAGAGGCTGCAGCAGGACGCAGTGCTCCATCAATATCAGATTTTAAATTGGAAAAACGTTTGTGTGTCACAAGGGGGCCGGACCAACGGGGCTACTTGATGAATGGGCCGTCTTGGTGATTGATGTGGTCAAGGGGGAGCGGTCAGTAGGGAAAGTTATGCTACACTGTGTAAATATCAGGTTGTTTGCCTCTCATGCATAGTGATACCAGGAAAAAGTGAGCACTAAGTACCCTTGACACGACCATTTTAGGTTTTGCAGAACAGGGCGATGCAATCATTGCTTCATTTAGATCATGTTCCATTGTAAATGCTTTTGTACCTGTGGGTGAACAGAAACACAAGTTCTTTCACATAAATCCTATGGTACATCATACATAACAGATTACATAAAGGCCTATATTCTAAACCAAGCTTGATTGCTCCCAAATCTCAGCACAATCACACACACACACACACACACACACACACACACACACACACACCTACAGTAGTAGCAATACAAGCCTTGCTAATTGGCTTTAGTTATGGGCATTTGCACTGCCATTTGACAATCTCAACACTTAATACAATCCCATGAGACTGGGATGGTATAACATTAGGGGAAGGCTTTATCATAGGGAGAGAGGGGCTGTAAATCAGGCATCTGAAACTCTATTAACAATTCCATCCAGCAGGGAAGCCTGTGATTACTATGGGACCGGTTTGCTCTCTTGCTGATAATGATGACTCCTTCAGATGCTGACACTGAATTGCAAAAGGAAGCTTGTGATGGAATGCATCCAATCTCCTCTTATGTTTACTAAAATCACTAACATTCATTGAATGTACTAACATACTAACATTCAATGAATGTTAGTGATTTGTAAGGGATATAGCTATCATGCATGCTTTTTCCCTCTTCCTTTTTGTGTTTCATAATGAGATAAAAAGTAGTATTACAAAATGAAAGTGTAGTTGTATGTGACCCAATTCTAGTGTTTCTAACTTGTTCAAGATGACTTGCGCCTCGCCTGTAAAGTGGATGAGAGCAGGCGGCAGCAGCAGAGGGCGGTGACAAAAATCCGCTGTCAAGTTGGACAGATGGCGTGTGTTCATGCCACCTCGGACTAACCGGGTCCGCCCCCGTGGTTACGTTGTTCTTCCGACTGGCATCATTCACATGGTCGGTATGTATGTTCGTCTGTTATATTGGCGTTTGGCATAACAACTTTTTGCATGACTGCCACCAACGGTTGGGCGTAGCCTAGAGCATCAGGTGTGTGAAAACATGGAGGCCATAATAACAAAAGATTTGCTGCGGTTTTCTTATGCGAGCATCCAAACAGCACACGGATAATGTTTTTTTTTTTTTTATACATGAATAATTTTAAACATGTTATGTCTGTGCAGGTTTCTTGGCAGAGGCATTTGTCCACAATAAACAGTTTGTCATTGAAATATTTTACTGAACCAAAGTCGCCTACATCAAACGTTAGTTGTCAACAACGCGTCACCAACTGGGAAACTTGGTTAGCAAAATCTAGCTCGAGTTTCCCACCTCTGATTCTCAGAAAAAGTGACGTGAATGGTGATGTTTTCACTCGGAAAAATGTTTTTCCGATGTCAATGAACGCACGGAGATTCCAGCAGCCTTCAAGCTAAACAGGAAGTCACAAACACTGTGGTCCGATTTTTAATACAATTTTATCAGACCCATATATCAGCTTGTACACAGTCTCCAGTAGTTTTTATTATGACAGAGTAGCTCTCAAAATGCTCTACATGCGATCTGTTGCTGATTGTAATTATCAACACACTGTAGATGATCTGTAATCTAAACCGATTTAGTCTCTCTGACTTCTAAACATATATCAGCCACACAACAGGTGTTCTGTACAGAATAAGCCTTTAAATCAGACAAATAGCAGTTAAAGTCCCTCCAATTCAAAATCAATAAGTTTATATAAAACACAATCATGTTGAGTCGATTCTGAACCAATCAGCTGAGAGGCCGGCGTTTCCCAGCATTCCCTGGGTCTTGCAGTCGGTGAAAAGCAACTGCGCCGCCTTGATCTTGTGAGGTTATCGTTGCCCACGTGTGCATGATGCTGGAGCAAGTCAGGATCAAGTCGGACACAAATCTAACCGGCATACAATGGGCAGTGATCGATTCTGAGCAGATCTGGCTCATCTCGAACGAGCCTAATGTCATCTTGCTAACAATTCTGTGTAATTAAGATAAACATTAGTTATCAAAGAGTAAAATAAGTTTTCCATCTTTTTAATGGTAAATCTTGTTATCCCTTGTCAAGCCTCTCTTATAATAAAATGTGACATTCCTTGTTAATAGTTAAATCCAGAATTCAGTAAAATCATGAAGTAACACAAGTAGAGAAAATCCGGTAGGTCAATATTAGCTTCTAATAATTGTGCCTGCTGTGTTCAATACTAGCTCTTCTGTGCTTTTAATGACCATGAATTTGTTATTTATTAATCTAAATTTAATTATTTTCATTCCATTTTTTTCCAATTTACAAATGTCCCCAATTAGTATTGTGCATTTAGTGCTTTGAAAGTATCTTGACCTGGAATGGCTCTTGCCAATGCTGAAAGATGTTCTGCACCCATCAGAGTTGAGCCATTTATTTTAATAAATGAAACCTTTCCCATTTGAAGAGACCTTGAGCTATGTGACTGTCTTGCTCAATGAATATTTACTTCAAGATTTGTTTATGAAGATATTAGTGTTAAAATTGGTAATTATCTTTGTATTTTATGGATGTAACAAGACAAGGAGGCTGCAGCCATGCTGTGAGGCTGTGCTTTGAGCTAAATGCTAATGTCGGCATGCTAACATGTAACAATGACAATGCAATCATGTTATGTATTTACCATGTTCACCATCTTAGTTTGGCATGCTATGTTTCTAACATTTGCTAATTAGCAATAAAAACAGCTGAAGCTGATGGGAATATCCTTAGTTTTGCACAACCTCGGAAATCAAGGTATTGCACATTGATTTAATCTGATGTTGAGAGAGAACCCCGTTAACGTTCCCTGATGGGCATTTTTATGAAATATATAGATTTTAATGGGAGGGAATTACATGTCTGCTTCTTGAGCCGTGTGTTGCCAATGTGCACAGCGGTTTTAATTGTTTTTTTTGCTCTCATGATCGCTTACCACTGCCAGGGTTGCAACTGAAATAATAGGCTAAAGCAACGACCGTTTATGGAAAGCACAAGTGTAATTATGGTCAGATATCATGCCTGACTGATGAGGAAATTATGTTGATAAGAGCTGTGATTTACGCATACAGCGTCGGCTATTTTTTTATCAGCTTTCCTCCTGTTTTAGGAAGCAGCGACTGCATTACATTTTCCCTGTAAAACCGTTTCTGTGTTCTTCATATTTATGTAGAATTATAATTTGCTCTTCATATATAAAACATGCGGCTCTGGTAGATGTTTGTGATTGGTCGTGCTGTGCAAACACTGCCTCTTTTACTTTTACCCCTTTGCCATCCTCACAATCTAACCCAATGCATATTTTAAATCAAATTAAACATCATGGAAGAATTACAAAACTGTAGAAATTAACCTAAGCGTTCTTTCCTTTTATTAATGAACGCATAAGAAAGCAAATTCATTAACGTGGCTATGTGGACAATTACAGGGTGCATAGTGAAGAAAAGTGTGGTGTTGCAAAATCTGGTTCAAACACTCACATTTAAAGCAGCTCAAGGGTTGCTTTGGGAATACAGCTGCAGAAGTAAGACATGAGCTAGTGAAAGGCATTGTTGTCTTGTAATATTTTTATCAGCATGCATAAAGCCACTGCTTTACTATCCCTGTGCTGTCAGCCCAGTGACAGAGGAAATCGGGAATGATGGCCACTACCATTGTGGATGATTAAATGTGAATGAATGAGCACACACAGAGCTCCCACCATGCTGTGCTTTGTTGCTTTACCTTTCTCCCAATGGAATAGAGGATGAGAGACTGCCACCAGGTATGCGTCACAAAGAACAGTAATGAATGGCAGGGGAGAGAAGAAAGGGGAACAGGATGAGAGAAAATGTGAGGACAGATGGAATAATGGGGGAAATGAATAGATGTAGGGAAAAGAGAAGGAAAAAAACACAGGTGTAGATGAGAACAGAGTGGGGCTGACAAAAGGGTCAGGCTCTTTTTAAATGACCGATCTACGATGGTGATTGTGGGCTCACAAAAACCCTGTGAAGAGCGCATTTCCAAATGAATTACATCCAATTTATGCTTCCGCTTTAAATTTCCACAAAGGATCGACAAATCCTATCATATCGACAAAAAGAAAAGTGGCATGATTGCCACATGGCTAAATAGAATGAAAACAATAGAGGTAGAGATAGCATGTGCCTGTCTTTGCCCTATGACATGGGACATCCCTACCCATATAAACCAAGGGACATCATCTTAATATTTTGTGTGAATGGACTGAAAACAAACCCCTTACTTTCATATGTTATTGATCAGTGATTAAGCACATTTCAGCTGTGATTGACAGAATCCCTAAATACACAAATTGTAATGACAGCTCTGTGATCACAGAAGGAGCCCTCGAACATAGCTTTCATTGACTTCGCTTATCTTATTGCCTCAGCACAATACACATGTACCATGCCATTGTTAAGCCAATCATGATCCGTTTATTCAATGTTATGAAAAGGCCCAATATTACTCCTGATCTAACCAATCCTTGGCTCTGTCATCATAGAGCCAGGATAATTATGCATATTGATGTTTGGCAGCAATGTGACATGATTGAAGAGACAGTCCCTGTTTGAAATTAGGTGTGAATCTTCACTGATCTCCCGATTCGATTACGACTATCATGCCAGCAATTCAATATCTCGATGCGTCAAATACATTTTTCTATTAAAGCCATGTAGGATATTTAATTCATAGCTTTTCAAGCTTCAAAAACTAAACATTCTGCAGTTCTCTAATATAAAATAAATTGTATACATAAAACTACAGCACTGAGCACATGGCACTTCCTGAATGTGCAAAACATAACAGAATATGTAAACAGAAATGTTATGCCTACATTAAATTGTAAACCGAAATAATCGATTATGAGCCTGCTGATTATCAATGTAGCATCGTCCATGTGCACGATTTGATGCATCGATTATTTGATTAATTTCAACACCTCTAGTTGAAATCTTCACCTGGCCCTGTACTTGTACCCTTTTCAGGAACCAGCGTGGATTTCTTAAAGGTCCCATGACATGGTGCTCTTTGGATGCTTTTATATAGACCTTAGTATCTGAAGTCTCTTTCCCGAAATTCAGCTTTGGTGCAGAATTACAGCCACTAGAGCCAGTCCCACAATGAGCTTTCCTTAGGATGTGCCATTTCTGTGTCTGTAGCTATTGAGGAGGAGAGTGGGAGGGGCAAGGTGGAGGGTGGGGGTGTGGCCTTGACCAACTACCACTTTTCTCGTTTGAAAGCCATGATGTCTCTCTCTCATGGGTGGGCCAAATTCTCTGGGTGGGCAAAGCAGAGAAAGGGGAGGTAACCTTGCTTGTTATGACCTCATAACAAGCAGATTCCAAAACGGCTCAGCTTTCCTTTTCTCAAAGGCAGAGCAGGATACCCAGGGCTTGGTTTACACCTATCACCATTTCTAGCCACTGGGGGACCATAGGCAGGCTGGAGGAACTCATATTAATGTTAAAAAAACCTCCATAAAGTGAAATTTTCATGCAATGAGACCTTTTAAGAGGACATTGGTTAGTTTTGTTTTTTATATTTTTTAATTGCTCTCATGTTCGCTTACCACTGCCAGGGTTGCAACTGAAATAAAAGGCTAAAGCAACGACCGTTTATGGAAAGCACAAGTGTAATTATTGTCAGATCTTGTGCCTGACTGCTGGGGAAGTGATATTGATAAGCCTTGTGATTTATGCATTTACTGCGTCTGCTATTTTTTTGCCAGCTTTCCTTCCGGTTTTAGGAAGCAGCAACTGTATTGCGTTTTTGCCTGTAAAACCGTGTCTGTGTTCTTCATATTTATGTAGAATTAGTTTTGCTGTTCTTATATAAAATATGCGGCTCTGGTAGATGTTTGCGATTGGTCATGCTGTATATCTGTGTGTCTCGCTGGGTTGATTGAACAAGTTGTTAACCACCGTCGTAAAATAGGTTATGCGGGACCACAGTTGTTAGGTTAGTTGAAGCCGGGTAACTGAAATAAATCCAGGGCATGTAGCTCTTGCTTCGTAGTACAGGCCTCTGTTTCTAGTTAAAGAAGTTTTTAAATGTCTATCTCTGAAGGGACCCTTTCCATAATGTTGTCAGACACTTAGAATATTAATCTCAGCTTGTCAGTGGCAAAACAAGCATTTTTGTCAACGTAAACGCAAGCTGAACAATTGCCCTATTAACTTACATTGTAGCTTGTTTCACCACTGCCAACTGCAGCGATCTTGCTGAATACTGGACCAATGTCAAAGATTGTTGTTCCCATCAGTCACTTAGACAGCTGAAATGATTAGCTGATTAAACATAGTTGACTGTTTCTATCGTTTCCAGTTTCTAAAAATGTATTTTTCCGCATTGAGTACTTTTACTTTAAATATTTACAGGTCCCATGGCATGAAAACGTCACTTTATGAGGTTTTTTTAACATTAATATGAGTTCCCCCAGCCTGCCTACGGTCCCCCAGTGGCTAGAAATGGCGATAGATATAAACCGAGCCCTGGGTATTGTTGGAATATATTTGTGAGAGTAAGAGTAACAGGTTTGTAGAGTTCATGATGCTGACCTTGTTGCCTTGTTTTCCAGGGTTGTGAGAGGCCATCTGGTTTTACAGTGATTTAACATTATAAAGGGAGTCTGAGATTATTGACTGAGAAAAAAAGGTCTTCTCTGATCAGGGGTGGGAACGAGGCAACAATGGTCAGTGTTTTGCAAGCGCGTGATTTGTGACAGAGTATGAAAATGACCTGGCTCTCAGGAAACTCCTTAATTTGTAGGAGATTAAAAACATACAGGTGTTCGGACCCAACAATAGCGACTTGTCTCTGTTGAGCTGAGAATGAGAGAACTCAGGGTCATGTTTTCATACAGTGTGATACATATCGTTAGCCGGCTGCAGCCAGTAGATCGGGACTACGTCCAACAGATAACAGGCCGCGGATGAAGCAGAGAGAATGGATAAAAAGTGAGGGTTCTGGGTTAGCTGGCATCAGATGCTGGGGGAAACTCTGTCTGTTTGCTAGGTTTTAGCGATAGGCTATTTTGTCTTGAAGTAATCTGATCCTTGTGCACAAGTTTATTGTATTTTGCAATATCATTCACTTAAGCTTGTTATTGACTTTAACTGGACGAATCTGGAGTCTTATTTTGAATCTTGAGTCTATTTCTCTGATCTAAACTAACACTATTCAGTGACCATAGAATTGGAGTCAGATTAAGTCTGGCTTTTTTAAGGCCAGACCGGTCATCGGTCACATTTTAGAATAAAATCCTACAATATCCTGCTCTGCCCTTGAGAAAATGAAAGCTCAGATGGGCCGATCTGGAATCTTCTCCTTATGAGGTCATAAGGAGCAAGGTTACCTCCCCTTTCTCTGCTTTGCCCGCCCAGAGAATTTGGCCCACCCATGAGAGAGAGAGACATCATGGCTTTCAAACGAGCGAAGTGGCAGTTGGTCAAGGCCACACCCCCACCCTCCACCTTGCACCCCCCTCTCTCCTCCTCAATAGCTACAGACACAGAAATGGC
Source organism: Perca flavescens (assembly GCF_004354835.1). Taxonomy (NCBI): domain Eukaryota; kingdom Metazoa; phylum Chordata; class Actinopteri; order Perciformes; family Percidae; genus Perca; species Perca flavescens. The sequence continues at coordinate 30,423,637 of NC_041341.1, forward strand.
TCATCCTAAGGAAAGCTCATTGTGGGACTGGCTCTAGTGGCTGTAATTCTGCACCAAGGCAGAATTTTGGGAAAGAGACTTCAGATACAGTATTAGGGGACCACTAAGGTCTATATAAAAGAGACTTCAGATACAGTATTAGGGGACCACTAATGTCTATATAAAAGAGACTTCAGATACAGTATTAGGGGACCACTAAGGTCTATATAAAAGAGACTTCAGATACAGTATTAGGGGACCACTAAGTCTATATAAAAGAGACATCAGATACAGTATTAGGGGACCACTAAGTCTATATAAAAGACTTCAGATACAGTATTAGGGGACCACTAAGTCTATATAAAAGACTTCAAATACAGTATTAGGGGACCGCTAAGGTCTATATAAAAGCATCCAAAGAGCACCATGTCATGGGACCTTTAAGTACATTAAGTGACATTGTTAATGCAGGACTGTTAATTGTAACAATCCAATCCACTTTATTTATATAGCACAATTTAAACAAACAACAAGGTTACCAAAGTGCTTCACAGAGATAAACATATAAAACAAAAAGGAACAACAAAATAAATAAAATAACACTAACAATGACAGCGACAACGAAGACCACAGCAGCTCTCACGGTGAATCAAAAGCCAAGGAATAAAAATGTGTTTTTAAACGAGATTTAAAGGTGTGAAGGGTGGGCGCACCTTTAATGTGTGGTGGTAAGTCATTCCACAGTTTGGGAGCAACTGCTGAAAAAGAGCGGTCGCCTCTGGAGTGAGGCCAAAATTGGAGTAATGTGTTCGTGTTTCCGTGTTCCTGTTAGCAGACGAGCAGCTGCATTTTGGAATAACTGTAGGCGTGAAAGGGAAGTTTGGTTCACGCCAATGTAAAGTGCATTGCAGTAGTCCAAACGGGTTGAAATAAAAGCATGAATCACTTGTTCAAAAATTTTAAAAGATAACACAGGTTTAATTTTAGCTAAAAGCCTCAGGTGGATTTAACCACCATGTTTATCTGCTTGTCAAGCTTAAAATCACTGTCAATTTTAATGCCTAAATTGTAACGGAGTATCTCTACAGTGTGATATTAGTACTTTTACTTAAGGATCTGAATACTTCTTCCACCACTGACAAACACAATGTTCCCGAGCCGTTCGAGGCCATATGCAAGTAAAAAGTAAGAGTGTAGGAATGTGAAAAACAACTTGACATCACCAGTGAGTGAATTAGAGTTCTGACAGCGCGGTTGGCAAAGTAGGCTCTGCTATCTCTCCCGTCTGTCGTTAGCAGAGAACAGTGTAGAAAGCATCCAGTGTAGCAGCTTCTTATTTTTACCGGCACCGACCGTTGCTTTCAGCAGCAGATCATATCATCTGTCGCTAATTAACATTAAATCTGTGAGTTACTTGACAATAGGCCAACATGATACTTGTCTGTTGTCTAGTTGTAGTGCTCTCTGCCAAAGATCTTTTTGTGCGGGAAGAAGCTCTACTCTCGCGTTAACAACTTTTTAACGATTGGACTGAGTGTTTCTGTAGTTCCAGCAGAGTGATGGTCTTCTCTCTAGCTCATTGTGTCAGGTCAATCAACGGAGTTGCATTCCCGCAGTTAAATTTACATTAATATCCTATCAATAAAGCTTTTGAACTTGATTGTAAACCCTGTTAAAAAAACGCTTGAAATGTCATGCTTTTTGGTCTTAACGATTACCCAAATTAAATGTTGTACAGCTCCCATATACTTTGACATTTTGGGATGTGCCTGACATCATTAGAAAGGAAACACTCTCAATGTTTTGTTGGAAAAAATCCAGAAGCCGAAAGACTCAAATGTATTTTATATGAATTTTCTTCTACAGAAATGTCTGTCCGTTTTTCTTATTTGTGCAAAGAAAAAAGCCAATAAAGTACATAATAAAACACTTTTACACAAACACACCCAGACCGGAAATAACTATATACATAAACATATAGAAATAAGTAATTACAAAATGCACAGGGTGTGATATCCTCATAGGAGGCCCAGGCCCAGTTTTTGCTTTGACACAGCTCCTGCCAACACGGTTAAAATTTCAGGGTCAAATTGGGTATCAATCGAATTGTCTGCTGATTTGCTAAAAAGGTACATTGGTCTTGTAGCATTTAAATCAGTGATCCTTTTAACTAGGATCTTTAGTATTTTGATGAAGTTGCTGAAGATGTGGCTGTGTTCAGGTAAATATAGATCAGAATCTGTGTCGGCATATATTAAAAGACTTGGTCATCAGGATCAGTGCCAACAAAATTTGATGAGAACATCCATGATAACTATGGCAGGCTAGTCACGCCTTGGATTTCTCCACATGCTGAAGTGGGGCACATGGTAAAGAACAGTTTGGAAGATCATGCCTTCTTTGAAGCTGCTTTTGTCAGAAATCGAAAACCCATTGTTTAAAAAATCACGAATACAAATCTGCCACCATTATTATAAACTGCAGATATGCCATTTTATAATGGGAAAACTTGACAGCCATGGCAACAACAATTAAGGGCACAGGGCTTAGCGAAGGCTCCATTGACCGTGTGTGTGGCATTTGAAGTGCTCTTCTGACAAAACTTGCTCTTTCGTAATTCATTTTATGCATTTATTAGCTATATATCAGGCAAGGAGTGCCGAGATTAATTAAACCAGGGTCAAAGTATATATGCATCGGAGCATACTCTGAGATAACTCATAAGATCTGCACAAATTAAAAGGAAAGGGATGACTGTTGCAACAAAACTTTTTTTTTTCACCTGATATTCCAACTCAGTCTCACGGCAGTTTGTTGTATAGTAACGTAATTGAATCTATTGATTTGTGTACATGGACACCTTTTATCTCGTTTTTTTTGTGATGCTCAGCACGTTTATTAAACCATTGAAATACATTAGTTTAATAAATGTGCTGACCACCATGAAAAAAATGAGATAAACATGTCCGTGTACACAAATCAATAGATTAAATTACGTGACCATATCACAAACTGCCATGAGACTGGGATGGATATTCTTTCACTGTGCCAGTAATCTAAGCAAACAAAACTTGATAACCTGCCCAAAGTGTCAATAACCTGGAATTTGTCCAATATTTGCACTGCATGAGGTCGCTTGTTTGCCATAGCCCGGGTTAGGCCTGATTGAACTGGCAAGGTTTGTCATTTGTCTGATAGGGTGAAGAGTAAGAGTGAGATCCAGATCTATTTCTGGATGAAAGCTGTGCCAGGGAGCACAAAGGCTGGCATTTGTCCCCTCTGTGGCTAACTGCCTTGTATCTTGGATGTACTTTTTATCAAGTATTTCATGAAAGATGTAATGAGCCAGTATTTGTTTCTAGTAGAAGAACCTTTCGGCATAGTCTCCCTTAAGTTTTGATTCTGCCCTATGCTCCCATTATCTATTGATCTTCCATGTAATGTTATACTGAATATTTTGAGTCGATCTCTTTTGTAAATAACAAAGGCAAAATCACAAGTTTGTAGAGCCAATCATTGTAGGTTTTTATATCTGTAAATGCAATATGTGGGAGGGTTGACAAAATTGTTGTATGGAGAAAGATGAGCTCTATTGCTGTAGTCTCCAGGGCTGTTCTAATAGTCGTATACCTTTTTCTCAGACAAACATGTTCATAGCACCATGCCATAAAGAAAGCAGTAAATCAGAAATAAGTGAAAAAAGGGACTGATAGGATGAATGAAAAATTGGAAACTTGACAAGGCCAGGCAGGACAAACCAACTATCAATACACCAGAAACACCAGGTATGATCCAAAGACAACTGAAATAAGGAAAAGGAACCTCACAGATAAAAGATCCACGCCAGATGGGGAAAATGTATTCCAACTCCTATACTCTCACCACATCCTCATACAGGGAGAGCCCCATCTGTGTTCACTCATAACAATGTACAGAATAGAAATCTATACTCCTCCTGCGGCTCCCTCTCTCCCTTCTGCTAACAGTATGATAAAGCAGCTCTCTCCATGGCAGGCTGCTTGTGTAGCACGGCTTGTTCTCAGCCCTGAGGCTGTCAGGCATGAGCCAGGGCAACATGGATACTGACAGGAAGAGGAATTTATTGCTTCACTTCAGTGCCTTTTGCCAGCTCCATATTCCCTACTGGTCATTTAATGGGAAATGGTGATGAAAATAGTGAATGGCATAAGTAAATACTAGGTAGTTGACTTCAAATATTTATCTTTGAGGTCCCCTACTGTGTTGGTGCTACCGAAGCTGGAGCTTTAAACATCCTAAGGCGAGAAATGGCAATTTAGAGACCTCTGCTAAGATGTGAGTCAGCCTCTAAGAATCCTGCTCATTAGTCGGATTTGAGACTTAACTCCGTGGTCACAATGTCATTCACTGCTAGGACCAGTGGTGGAAGAAGTATTCAGATCCTTTACTTAAGTAAAAGTACTAATACCACACTAAAAAAAAGTCCTGTATTGAAAATGTTACTTAAGTAAACGTATGTATCATCAGTAAAAGTACTCCATGGAGAAAAATCATTTTAAAAACTGGAAACGATCAACACAGTGCTGTGTTTAATTAGCTGATCATTTCATCTGTACTTGTAGGCCATTATAATGTTGGATAGTTTAATTTTTAATAAAACATTGTATTTTATAAACTACGTGTTTTGTGTGCAAAAAGTAACTACTAACTAAAGCTGTCAGATTAATGTAGTGGAGTAAAAAGTACAAAATTTCCCTCTGAAATAAATAGAAGTAGAAAGTGGCATGAGAAGACTCAAGTTACAAGTACCTCAAATTTGTACTTTAGTACAGTACTTGAGTAAATGTACTTCGTGACATTCCACCACTGGCTAGGATGCCATGAAGCTATCCACTTTTACATCCCATCCCCACTCCCCATTCGGTTGCTAGTAGGGAAGATAATGAGTGTAATTACTCAGGAAGCGAGTGGAGTTCACCTTTTCAGTGAGGAGGAAATCTGTGGTGCTGTGTCAGTTGGAAAGTTCAATTCCCCACAGAGACATTGCCACAGCCATCGTTGACTGTTTTGCTGACCCACACCACAGGCAAGGCACTGAGCACCCACGGGGGGCTGTGACTATCATAACAGCAGACTATAGTTTATTAGGGAGGGGGAAATTGAACGCCCAGCTGAATATAACCTGTCCTCACAGGTGCTTTGTCCCACACTCCCCTACAATAACTGCGGTTTGCACTATATAAATGTGTCAGGGTTATTATTTTTTTCCAGACAGCAGAATCCGGATAACACGAGCATAAAAAAATCAAATCACAAAAATCCTTTAACACGGGTGACACAGCCACTGTTAGGCATTTCAATTAGGAGAGACTTCATTTAAGAGTGATATAAGTTTAATGAACATGCTGCATGATAGGTTGCTATTTGGCGATTAGACTCCATTGCAATGTTAAATTAGTTAGACAGGAGAGGAGGGTTCAAATACATTCCTTCTAACTGTATTAGCTTACCAATTAGTGACTGAGAAAGTAGTCACTACGTCCCAAACGTCCCAGCACCACTATTTGCACAAATGAAATGACTGTTTGTTTGATGTTTCCCCCAACACGCTTCTTACACTGTGACACAAGTAACGCTGTTCGGGAAGTTTTTCGCGACAGGCTTGTGAAACTGAGATGGAGCGGAGTGTGGTGATGATGCTGTCAAGTTGATATTCTTAAGATTTTGTGTTTGGGTGGTTGAGCAGGGTGATTGGGACCCCAGGCAAAACATTTGAAATGCTCAACTCATTAAATCTGTCCTTTTCCTCCATCATTTGGCTTAAAACCTTATACCCAGTGATCCTTCTCATCTTACTCAACACCTCCTTCACACTGTTTTGGTACTTAGTTTTGTCATTTTGCCAAAGAGTATTTTTTCATTATTTCTTTTTTTTTTTCCATTCCCTGTTCTCCACCTCATTACCCCTCTAGAAAGACTTGACTTTGCTGACTCCAGGATTAAAGCCTCTCTTGTTTTCTGTTGAGGTATTTAAGATTTTGTTTTGGGTAATAGTTAAATGTATGAAAACGTTTATTTTTTTTGTTAACGTATACAGAAATGTGTATAAATGGATATTAGGGAGCAGAGCCTTTGGTATCCTGCCTATGTCCATCACAAATTAGTAAAACGCTTGTCCTCATTGAGTTTGTGTCACCCCTGACAAATGACAAATCAAATGTTTTATGTTATGGAATAAAATCAGTAGAAGATTAATGCAGATTGATGTGCTAGTATTTATTTATCGCAGCTAAACGGTGCGCAATGTGGCCAACTGATGTATTTTAATAGTTTTTGGACAACAATGGAGGCTTTGTCTACATGGTTGAAACATGTTAGTAGAATCAAATAATTCAGTACGTTTATGTGCACACCAATATTCCACTATTATTCGGAATATATTCCGAATTTGATACAGGTCACGTAAACGACATATTCCGGTTGGATATTCCGAATAAGGCCTTTTTCCGAATATAGCATTTTCCGATTAAGACGTGAGACATGCCGGTATTATTTGGGTTTTAGAGGCATTGTTTGGACATGTATACAGCGTATTCGGAATATGCGTCTCAATCAGGGTTTTCACCACAGGCGTATGGTCAGCTCTGTGCGTTGCTATGGTTTCTGTACCCAAACCATCCAGCCAACAGTTTGCAAGGCTGGAGACCCGATAATAAGGAGAAACGCAGCTACTTTTAAACATTATCAAAGACTTGGATAGCAACAGGTTTTTGGATATGCGCACACATCACTACGCCGACCTTTTCGAGAAGCTGGTTGAAGGAATGAAAGAGGGACGCTGTGTTCACACGGTCCAACAAGTCTGCTGCCGCTGGTAAACTTAGAAAAAATCCTGTTTTGCACAGCTACATGTAAACGGGAATATTAGTGGAACACTCACTTTCATTAGCCATGTAAACAGCTTGGTCAGAATATCGTCTTTTTTGGAATTAGGGCAAAAAACTGAATATTATGTACATGTAAACGTAGTGAGTGTTGGATTTTGGTCTTCTTAAGGCATTTGTTGACAATTAGAAAACTAGAGAATATTCCCAGCCATTATTCTTTAAGGTCCCTCATGCTACTGAAGGACATTTATTTGTAACCTGACAAACTATCATTTTCTGAACGTTTCTACACTAGTAAGGCTACACTTTTATATTAATGGTGACAGAGGATTGTGGCTGTATAAAATGCTACACTATTATGCACATGCTTTTAGTCACTGCAACACCAGGGTATGCTGTGATTAGTGTGATTACGTTCTTAACTAAAATTGCAATCGTAACATTCAGTAGGACGACAAATACTGGACAATCTAACTTAATCATATCTAGAAACACTGTTAAACTGGTGATTAGGCGTCATGCCAATCAGCTCTTGTTGGCTATAAGAGGTCTGTTCATTAGTACTTTGATATCTTAATCAGGCCGCACAAGACATCTATAATTTTTTTTTTTTTTATAATTGCACACAAACAAATTAAACTGAAAATCAATGTCAGTGTATAGTGTTTTGACAATTGCTTCTAATTGTCATGCAGATGATGGTGTTGATCAATGCAGTGATGGAAATAGCTTAATCAGTGTTGCCTTAATTGCTGATTGGGTAACAACCACTTTATAAGGAATTTGGCTGGCCAACACAAGCCAGCACCAATGTCTTTGGCTAATGTGGGAGGCTGAAAGACCAAATTTGTAATCCCGAGGCTACACGGAAGCCATCAGGTACACAACAGCAACAACAAAATGTTAATTCCTTACACAGGTATTGTTGCAAGTCTGTAGTTCAGTGTAGCTTCTGTAATAAACCTTCACCATCACAAGCCAGAGATTAATTATATCAACTACAGATAAGAAAAACATCAAGACTTGTTTTCTTCTTTTGCTCTTTGTTTCACTTATACCTTGCACGGCAGCAGGATTCCTGTGATATCACATGTGAGATGATGTGAGACAATCCATCTTTTCAGGCTTTAAGTAATGCCTTTGTGTCAGAACTACTAGCTTACCGAACCAATCGGCATCTGGTGAGGAGCTATTGGCAGCTAGGTGTTAGGTGTGTGCATAGGTGGAAATCGCTGGGGATGTCGGAAAAGTCAGGACCTACCCCATCTGAGGGTTGTCTCCCCCATTTACTTTAACTGGGACATTGTGGGACCGATTGGTGGGGATTGCTGTGGACAAAGTAATGTTACACAGGGTGATACACTGATAAGTTTAACCATGTATCCAGTTAATATAAAGACCTCACGTTACTGTATTGTGTAAACAGCTAACTTAACTAAATATAAGTGGCGGCTTCTTTTATCCGGGTGCAAATGTCCCACCAAAACAAGTTACTTTTTTGCATTTTGCAGAGCCACCGTCGCTGCGTCCGGAACTTGGCGCCACCCAAGACGATTGTGATTGGTTAAAAGAAATGCAAACAACCCAGAGCCTATCCTGCAATCTATGTGTGGTGTAGCCAAACTTTACCCCACAGGGCTGTGGAGATAGGTCTGGCAATGCAAGACGCGAGTGTCATGATCCAATCCTGGCTGAAGGTATCCCCAACTATTCTCAAGCCCTGATTGAATAGATTGTAGGGAATTACACATGCCAAAACCTTAAACATGTTTTGTCATTGATGTCTGAAATAATCTATTATTTATCTATTTTTAAATACGGTATAACAGGTTATAAATAAGTCAATAACCTATCAGTATCAAAGCCGTTACAAGACATATGCTATTGCTGCTCATAATAGAGTGACACAAGCAATAGTGTGCCTTCTTCATACTTCGGTTTATATCCCATTTCAGGATGTAAAGCAGTGGGCAGAGAATTGGGCTCAACCATGCCATATGATGATGTTGACGGAAATATTGCATAGACTTGATAATACGATTTGCAAAGCGTGGTGCATCTTCAAAGGATCTCAGAAAACCAGGGCACAAAAACATGCAACACATTTAATCATCAGAGGGTGTTCTTCAGGCATTGAATGAATTTGAATATTTCACACAATGATCAATAGTTCCAATGGGGATACCGTAATGTTGTTAACACTTGAAGTGAGCATTTTGGGAATAACTCTTGTGCGCATATGGTGCAGTCTTGTAGTTCTGCACACAAAAAGCAAAATCAAGGCATTGCTCTCTGCTGTACATTCACCACTTTGGAAACCCCATGAGCAGGAGCCCATTGGTCACAGGGGGTTGTTTATGCTCTGTACCGTTTGGCAGGTAAGATTATACTGGAGAGTGTTCGAGGAACACCATATTACTGTCTGTCTCAAGCCAAAAAGACACAGCAAGAGCCTCAGTGCAGGCACAGCTGGCCAGCTTTCATGTGCCTCTGGGCTTATGTAAATATCCTCTATGGGCTGAACATTGGTAAACAGCCTTATCACCTTCCCCACCAGGTTTGCACGTTGCAGGTCTCTCTCTTTTTCCTCTTTTCCCTCAATGGATGTTACACAAGTGATCGTGTTGGCCTTGGCCAACGCAGATCCAAACGGTAAATTATGCACATAGAGGAAATGTTTTTATTTTTTTTTATTTTTTTCTGTGACTACTTGTGAAGGTGAAGTAGACTTAAAGCAGTAAAGTACTTTGGATTAACTCACTGTGCTGTGGTAGTCATGTGTTAAAGGTTGTGTGACTCGTAGATACATTCAGTAACAATGAGAACCGATTCCCATACATAATTCTAATCAGACTATTGTAGAAATTCAGTTTGTATAAACTGTATAAAGGTTTCACTGTTTATCCAAATTATGCTAGAACACATAAGCACTCGAAGGAAAACTACGGTTTACTACAAGTTGGCCTTTATTCAGTCCTTCCAGAAAAACGCAGTTTTTTTGTGATTGTTGCGGGCAAAAATCCTTGATTATTTGGCATGTTTTCTTAAAAAATGCGATCGAATATGCGGGATATTTATGCAATTTTATGTGATGAAAATGCGGGAACTTGCAAAAAATGCGGGAACTTGCAAAAACTGCGGTTTGATGAAAAAGAGAAGAAAAAGTGATTTCCCCCAACACCCTGCTTTTTTTAAACTTAATTTCCAAAAATAGTTTACATATATTCAGTCATTGCAATAAGTAAACAAATAAGATACAAAAATATATACATATAATATAGTAAAAATAATAATAGTTTAAACAGAGGGAAATAAAAGATACAAAAGAGACAGACTTTCAAAAATTGTTAATAATATAGACAGCAGGAGCACTTAAACAAAGAAATTTGAGTAGACATCAGATATTAAGATAGCTTTCTGATACGAACTTAAGAGACTCAAAGTAGGCTACATGTCAAATTCAACCTCCAACACCTGCTTTTCTATGATGTTCACGTCGCATAATTACGTCACTTCATAACGTTCCCATGGCAACAGGGGAAAATGGCTGCTCTTGTGTGAAGTAAACGTGACATTTTTTCAACTTTCTGCTAAGATATGTGTGACTTTTTTGCATTGAAAATGCAGGGATTATGAAATTATGCAAGCACTGCATATTTAGCGCGGAAATTGGCAATTTATGCGGCGAAAGTGCGGCATATTTGAGAAAAATTTGGTGTATGTATATATATATATGTATGTATGTATGTATGTATGTATGTATGTATGTATGTATGTATATATATATGTATATATATATATATATATATATATATATATATATATATATATATATATATATATATATATATATATATATATATATATATATATATATATATATATATATATATATATATATGTATATATGTGTATATATATGTATATATATATATATATATATATATATATATATATATATATATATATGTGTATATATATGTATATATATATGTATATATATATGTGTATATATATGTGTATATATATATATATGTATATATATGTGTATATATATGTATATATATATATATATATATATATATATATATATATATATATATATATATATATATGTATATATATATATATATATATATATATATATATATATATATATATATATATATATATATATATATATATATATATGTATATATATATATATATATATATGTATATATATGTATATATATATGTATATATATATATATATATATATATATATATATATATATATATATATATATATATATATATATATATATATATATATATATATATATATATATATATATATATATATATATATATATATATATATTATGCGATCGCATAATCGCGTTTTTCTGGAGGGACTGATTATTTTAAAAAAAAGCTAAGTAAAGAAGTGTTTTTTGAGTTGGTGAGGTGCTGCGAGCAACTCACACTGTAGTGATTGCTCTGTTGGCAGAAGGAAGGTGAGTGAGTGGAGAAACGGTGTGTGTGTGTAAATGTGTGTGTGTACACATAGATAGATAGATGTCCTTGTATTTTACCTGCTTTTAAAACTAATCGCCACTCTAATTCTTTTATTCCTTCTGCAATTTGACTTTTAAATGGATAAAATCAGTTTTTTTTATTTGTCTACTCTCCAGGGTGTAGGCTTGTGTGCTGTTATGTGTGTTGTCTATAGCTGCTCTTAACTAATTGGTCCTTGTGGGATTAATAAAGTTGTTAAATTTAATTGATTTTTTTTTTATATTTGTAAGTGACATTTGAAGTTGTGTTCATAAGGTGTTGGATGGTTTTGTTACTGTGTTCATGGATGTTTAATGAATATTGCTAATGTTTGTAAGGGGCTATGATCAATGCGTAGGTTATCAGTTTGCCATGCATTTACAGCGTTTCGACTTAGTGACAGCTGATAGAGGTGCAGACGCGTGAATTTGGATGGAAACTGCATCAGGTTGTGACATTTTACAATTTTTCAGAAAACAAAAAAAAGAAGTGTGGCTGATGTCGTTTAAGGTTTTGCACTTACGTAACACACCTGGCATATATTTAGGTTATTTTGATGGTAAACCTCAGGATTTTCATTATGTTATGATTATAATATCCAAAACGGGGGAGGTTCTGTGCTCCTAATTGCGTTGCAGGAATTTCATGCTTTCGTTACATGTGTGAGTGCGACCTCTGTGCGGTGGATCCGTGCTGCCAGTTAATTGGGTTGGCACACAGGTGAGAAGAAGTATGACATGGCGATAACTAACCTGACATTACAGTGAGTGGACAGCACTCCGGTCTTTCTAGTCTGAGTTAATGAGCACTTAAGGAGAAAAAATAATATTCATCAGACAACTGCTTTTTTCACCATCCCCAGCTTTGCTACAGGTTAACTGGTCTGTTGTGTTCCGGTCCATGCGTTTATCTTTTCATCAGGTGATTCTGATACTGGTTTTGATTCAATGCATTCCAGCAGATTTGTTAAATCGTATGTGAAATGCAAGTAATACTATTAGAAGGTAATGTTTTAGAACTAAACCTTTTAAAACAAATAATATAAAAACTGTAATTAAGTAGTCTATATCGACGACATTCCACTTCCGGGATTGTTCAGGTGCCGCCGGAAATTCTGCCGCACGTCCCTCTTTTTAGGCCAGATGTCTATCACCTTCCTCTTTCTTTGTGTTGGCGTTCTAAACTCCGGTCGATTTATAAGGACTATGGTTAACTGCTCCTCAGATCTCTGCAGGGTAAATCCAGACAGCTAGCTAGACTATCTGTCCAATCTGAGTTTTCTGTTGCACGACTAAAACAACTTTTGAACATACACATCATGCTCTGAGTTTGCGGGGAGGGGGGGCAGGGGGAGCACTGCCCCCCCCAGTATCTGAAATTGGTAATTGCATTGTTTCAAAAATGAGTGGAATAATTACTTCTGGCATAACCAGATATTTAATAAATACTTTAAATAACACAAAACAACTAAATGGTGATAGATAGGTAATACATCTGATTTTCATATACTGCTTTAGTTAAAATATTTTTTCAGGGCTCTGGCTCTCACCTGAGACCACTGTCGATGCATATGCAGGACGCAAAAAACAATAATTACTGTTGCACTAGTCTGGACATCTTACAGTGCCCATGTTGCAATAAAGGTTACCTAAATGTCATGTATATAAATTTGCTGTGTTGATCTTTTTTCTTAACGTGTCTTAACGTTTTATGGTGTGATTGCGCTTGGTTTCTGCGTTTGGAGTGGCATCTCAACACACTTTAGGTCCAACACTGATTGTTCACTGTTACATTGTAGTTGAATTTAAGTGTCAGGGAACTCCGCCACCGTCTGTCTATTGTGCTCTAAGACAGCCGTGCCACGATTGGATTTTATAAGGGCGAATTGTTAAATTGTCACAATGTAATTTCAAATCTGCTTTAAAAAATAAACATGTTTATTTAGCATGTTTGTTTTGTCCATATGTGCTCTTGCTGTGTCCCCAGGTCTCAGCTGCTACAATGAGTTTTTTTTTTTTTTTTTTCCACCAAAACAAGTTCCTTACCGAGGCTATTTTGCAGAGGCACCGTCATTGTGTCCGTGGCTTAGCGCCACTCATGACGATTGTGTTTGGTTTTGAAGAAATGCCAATAAACCTCAGCATGTTTTTCTCCTATACCGGAATGATGTGTGGACTAGCCAGACCCTCCTTTGCAGCGCAGTGGAGGAACGTCTGGAAATGCGAGACTAAAATCTAAGTGATTAGTAAAGCCTGATCTAGGATTATGTCTCTGTTTAACAAAGTGATTGCTTAGGCTGTTAAACAGTCGTTCATGAAATGTATCCCAACTCAAATGTACCGTAGTGTTACTTTTACTTACGGTTTTAGACCGTAATACAGAAATCTTGAATTAAGCCACTCTACTAGCTAATGAATGGCCATTGCCTTCATGAGAAGATTCAACTTTGATTATTGATCATATGCCCAGAATCTTAGCATTGACATCATTAGGCAAGGCAGTAATGTATTCCATTACACACTGGAATGTCATCACACATCCACACTGTGTGACTAACAGGAGAATTAGCATTCTTGAAGCTTAAACACATGTCTCTCTCTACTGATCAGCAAATGTTTGCAAATTGCTAAACCTGTCTGTCATGCTATGTTTCTGTCATTACTCACATAAACTGTGCAGAAAGGCTTTTCATATAACAGAGGAATCAAAAGCCTATTAACACTGTAATCGCAGTTTAAATGTTGCCAGTGTAAGTTTTGAGAAATCTGTGTTTTGATGTGGCTAGCCAGAATAAATTATCATGACTTATAGTACAGGCATTGTGCAACATAACCTTACACAAATTGAAACAAACTCTTTCAACTGATCTAGTCTCATAAAAGTGTCCTCTATAACATATAAAAAGTCCTAAGAAAGTGGTAGAAAGTATCAAAAAATATACTAAAATGGGTGATGCAAATTTCCCATTGCAGTCCATTTTAAGGAGAGATCATAGACTTTACAGTCCATGGGGGAGACACTACAGGTGAATAGGGAAAATATTTGAACTAACATATCACCATGAAACTTCCCCAGGTGATTACTTACATTAAGACAATAATGTTTTGTATAACATGTTTTTTGAATGTTTGGTTAATTATGCAAATGAGGCATTGTATAATAAAATATTTGCTAATTCCAACTTGAGACCCTATTTTCCCATGCATGGGAAAGTGACTAATGTGAACCAAAATCTTTGAAATCTTTTGAAATCTGTAGTACAGTATGAATATAAATAAACATTTGTCAGATTTTCTGTTGCAATTTGTGGGAGATTTACCCCTTTTTTCTCACAAAATGCTTGCACTCTTATTGCAATGTCTGCTGTTGCCAGGGGGTAGATGCACACGCAAATCCATGTGCACAGATTGCAAATCTGTTTGTTGCAAAATGTTTTATTAAATTTAAGTAACGTAGACACTCGGACTTCCATGCTCAAACTGGTTTGTTGTACTGTATGTAACATTATGTATGCTCCTTGTGTTTAGTAGTAGACGGGGCACAGAAGGCTTTTTGTTACAATTCAAAGCAAGCATACCAGACAGTACACTCCATAAGACGAAGGAATCATGCCCTTCTCGTGTGTGTGTGTGTGTGTGTGTGTGTGTGTGTGTGTGTGTGTGTACACAGGTCCATATAATACAGTATACATAGTATAAAAATCTGATATAGAATAAGATATAAAAATACATAATTGCATAATAGCCTATAGGATATACAATAATACATAAAAATTGCATATTAACCTATAGGATATACAGGCTATTGCACCAATGCTGTCTTAACCTAGAAGTGTATCTATAACAGCTTTTCACAGGGCTGACTAGAGCTTCAATTATGTGGTTCTCTGACTTGTCCAGGCAAGACATGAAACTAAACATCAATTGTCTTAAGAGTGCCTTACAAGTTGGCACTCTAGTGGACACAAACAAATGACCTAGGGACACGGAGCAGCAGCCTCATTGCATCATTGTTTGCTCCCTTTAGCCTCTGCATACTCTTTTTCTTATAGTTAGACCACAATTGAGCATTATATAGCGGTGGGATGTAGGTTCTAAACCGAGAGCACTTCACAGAGTCAGAGCACATAGAGAACCTCCTTATTAGCATGTTAGCTTGAGAGTAAATTTTACAGCGCTGTCGGTAGAGGTCTTTGTCATCCGTCCAGTCATCAGATATGACATGACCTAAATATTTAATTTCCTCACACACAGCAAGAGGACTATCTGACAGATAACAGGTCGGAAAAGTTGATTTCCTGTCTTCGTCGCTTCTATCATTATGTGACTTTTCTTAGCATTATACTTTATGTCATAATCAAGGCCACACTGAGAACACACCTTCAGCATCTGCTGCAGCCCAGCACTATATGGACAGAGCAGGACCAGGTCGTCTGCATACATAAGATGATTAACAATAGTGTTGCCCACAAGACAGATGGTTTTTAACCTATTTAGCTGATTTGATAATTAATCCATATAAACATTAAATAAAATAGGAGACAGAATTCCTCCTTGCCACACACCGTTACTAACCCAAAATGGAGCAGATACAACATTGTCCCATTTAACCTGAAACGTTTGATGGGCATACCAAAACGCTAAAATTCTTACTAAAAATGTAGGGGCACCTCTATCTAGCAATTTTACAAATAATTGTTCATGATTAATTCTATCAAATGCCTTTGACACATCAATAAAACATGAATACAGATGAATTTAGGCTTGTGTACCTGGACACAATTTCTTTAAGAGCATAGATACACAGGTCAGTTCCATGTTTTCTTTTGAACCCAAACTGATTGTCAGTAGTAAGGATTTACATTTCTAGCTTTAACAGTATTCTCTCCAGTACTTTCGACAAGATACTGGCTAATGCAATTGGTCGATAATTGTCAATACTATTGAGCTTACCAGCCTTGTCTTTAAGCACAGGTACTAACATTACAGACATAATAGCATTTGGCAGGACACCATGAACCAGACAACCATTAAAGCACATGGAGAGCAGAGGGCAGAGCTTATGGCTAGCATATTTTAGATGTTCTGCAGTAATGCAGTCCATACCGCAGGCTTTGTTGTTATCCAACATATGAATGGCATCATAAATATCTGCTGCCCTAACTATCATGTTTGCTGAGAAATCAATATGTTCATGATTGATTCTAACTGAATTACTTTTAAGACAACTAAAAAGGTCACTGTAGTGCTTACACCAAAGCTCAGCTATTTTTTCTGGGCTACCAACCCCTTCAATATCAGCCGGTAAGGTATTTCAGTGACGTTCTATAGTGCCTGGAAAAACCCAGCATCTCCCCCATTAGGTTCGTAAGGACAGACGCTTGAACCCTTAATGAAGTATTGACCTATTGATATATTAACATTAAAGCTTTTGCATTGCTTAAAACCAGGCCGTCTCTTCAGGGCAGTTTAACTGTGCTTCAGTACACTGATTCTCATGTGTGACTATTTCCTGTCTGGTCCTGTTCTGCCGCATGGATTCTTGGTATAGCCCTTGAGCAAACACAAGAAAAGCACAAATATACATGAAGCACCATTATGTATGTATCTTATCTATATGGCACCAGTTGGGATTTTATTTTTCGCACCCGTTTGGCAATTTTGCGGCTTCAAACAGCCTGCTTTGCCAAGGTACGTGAGTAAGCAGATCCAATGGTGCAACCAAAAATGTTGGTTATTTTGGTCAAACTGTTTGCATTTTTGGCTGATCAGATTGTTTCCTTATGTTAAACAACAGTAAAATAATCTCTCACTTAGTGTTAAAATTATTTGTGCTTGTGTACCAAAAGAAACCCCTGGTTAGTGGTCTAGTGACTATAATAGAGAGCCGAAGTCGCAGCCTTCTACTTCAGTGAATGGGGAAAGACAAATCATTTTTTGATCCTGTTTGAATTGAGCCATGAATTACACATATGATGTTCATCAGTTTAATAGATAATTTCGCAAGTCAAGAAAGTTGTTGAAGTATAAGACTGTGAAAATACGTAATTAAAAAGACTACACACTTCAATGTCACTACTACGTAGCTACGATGTCTGTGTGTATCGTACTGGGGATGTAACATTACTCAAATGAGCAGCGGATCATGCTTGTTCTTTTGCTTATCTGCTGAAAACACTTCACTGGATAAAACACATCAGGTAAGATAACGTTAACATGTTGAGGAACAGAGCTAAGCTAGCGAGCAAGTTGAGCATCAAGCTAGGTGACGTAAATTGTGTAAGACAAGAGATGTAGTTCACTGAGCGGTTTCGCACAAAACTAAGTGGTCATATGACAAACCTATGGCTAACTGAGACTTTCTTCTTCTTCTCTATTCTTTTAAATTGACAAACATCATATTTGTAATCCATGGCTCAATTCAAACGGGATAAAAAAAAAAACACTTCCAGTTTGCATTCAAACACAGGAACGCATTTGTCAGATTTAACACATACTGTACAGGTTGAGAAAGTATTTCACTCCTAGTTAGTGATGTGAGAATGTTTGCAGCTTTCGTGCGGCAGATTTGTTTTCTCATAAACATTTACTGTATGTGTGAATAAAGCAGAAACATGTTTTTATAACAATGATAAAAAAAAAAAATCTTTGCCAATATGAAGCAGATGATGGCACACACATTTCTCTTCTGCCAATCCCAATACATTATGATTAAATTACCTGAAGGTTACCCGGATATATTTTTGCGCTCTTCTGACCAATCTTGAAATTTCAAACAGACAAATGAGGTAAAATTGGCCATTATGACCATGTTATGATAAAATGTATATATCTGTCTCGGATTTGTCAGGTCACATTTTGTCATGAATATCAATTTCTTTCGGTCCTGTTCTGTAATTTATTTAAAAAAATATCCCATACAAAGCAATTCTTTTTTTAAATGACATTATTCCAGTCCAAGCTCATTGTAACTGTACTTGACAGCTGGCTGCTCCCTGGCAGGTACAGGATGACACATATGAAAGAAAATGAATAAGGAGGCTAACGTAAAAGAAAACAGTGCATAACATAAAAGGACAAAATAACGCTCACTCTTCAGCATCAAACGGAGATAAAGATGTTTTTATCGCTCTTTCATGGTTGCCTTCTCACCAACATCAGTGCCTGAATGGGCCACAAGCAAAGACAACTCTAAATGATAGTATCATTGAGTTATAATGTCACCTGAAAGAATAGCTGTTTTACATAAGTACATTAGCTGACTGGATTTGCAAATCCTGCTTTTCTGGCAAACACCCACATCAAAAATATCAGTGTGAGCTGCCAAAGCCAGCTGTGGTTGTTCTATGAAAGCCAGCATGTATTAAAATGTAATCAATATTTGACTTAATTTGAGTTTTATTTCATTACACTTTGTATACTGCATACTAAATCATTTAAAATGTGGTATTCGAGTCTCCAATGCTCCTTAAGGCTGTTCTCATAAAGTTTTTTTATGCTTTTGTAGTTGTATCATGTAAAAATTATTTGTTTGTACTGTAGCACACATTTACTTGTGTGTGTTAGCACCTAATAAATACATCTCTGTCTCTCATTGTATGTTAGATGCATGCTTTAAGCTTTATACCTCATTTGTATTTTGTCTGTATGTCAAAAAGTGAAGAAGGCATTCTCAACCCCCAAAGTAGTTCAGTCAAATAGTGACTGAAAAGGCTTAGGCTGAAGCAAAAGCTTAGCTATGCCTAACCTATGTTCTTATCTATTAAATCTACCCATCTCAAAAGAAAGGAAAGAAGAAAAAACAAGATTATAAGTAAAGAAACAAAGAAATTAATCACATTTGTAGCCCTCAAAAGATTAATTACGACCCATTTTCTTGAAAATCAAAAAGGGAAAATAAAACAAAGAAACCAAGATATTTATAATAAAACAAAGAATTGTAACCCTTAAAAATAGCATTACAAACCATGTTCTTAAAAACCCAAAACAGAGTTGCACATATTACATTTATATCCGCATTGTCAATCATTTTACCCCAACAATATAAATGCATCTCCTTTTATTCTGTTTGCTTTTTGAAAAGTATGTGTTGGAAAAAAGTCTTTGGACACAGTATGGAACTCATCAAATGGAAGCATAGTTTCCCTGATACTAACCCACTAACACATTTTAAAGCAACAAAAAATCCTTAGCTAATTCACCAGTTTACCAGCGTAGTGTTTAACATTACACAATGCCAATCTCTATTTGTCAAAACTGATTATTTTGTGCAGGATTCATGGAGCAAGGTTGTATCATACTAGTTGTTTCTGTTTAGCAATATCTAAACTGTGTTACTAATTCAGAAGTAGCCACATGTATAAATATTCCCAAAAAATTTCAGGTGAAGTATTTCATATCTCATGTGCAGTGTTACATTGTTCCCCCCCCCAACCACACACACACACACACACACCTTCACGGAGAGCTTGTTAAATTTCGTTTTCTAATTTTAGCACTCATGTATAGCCTCGCCCACTCGCCCCTCGCATTGCTCTAATGTAGCTGCTTAGATTGTAATTATCCACATGGAAAGGTTATTGGACTGGCATTCTGTGGAAAGCAGCCGTCTGGCTCGGACTACAAATGTATATCTCACATCGCCAAACGTGTTGAATTAAAATAGGATATTGGTTTAGGGATTTCACAGGATGGTGCCCATGTAATCTCAGTCTGCCTGAGGGTTTCCTATCAATCTCAGTGTTGAATTAATGTATGGCAAGATGATGATAGTAATGACTTTTCTGTGTAATCTGGGATAATGCCTCTGTGCAGATTTCATATCGCAGCATTTTCACTGTTCTTGTTGGATGTTCAGATGTGAAAGTCTGATGCAAGATTTGAGGACGTTTTCTAGTAAAGTAATACCCTTAACATTTTAGCCAAACGCAAAAAATGCAGTAGTTTGTTAATTTGAATTGCCACATTTCCTAAATCTTTCACATCTGTTTAGCTTTAACAATGTGTTCTTCTTCCTGAAATTTGAAAATGCAGAATTTCAGCCCTGACATGCATCAAGCTCAGAAAATGAGATCCGTGGTGAGATATGATACACAACAACAAGAAATCAAATCCATACTCGGTGCTACACTCTGCAAGCACTTTAGACATCATTTTAGATATTTTTGTCGAAGATTGGATTTCACTCTTGATTTCTCGTAATGGGGAGTCATTTGTGTTCCTCAGATCAATCTCACACACACACACACACACACACACACACACACACACCCCTCACTAACATGTTTACTGCTTATCAGCATCCCCATTAAAATCTCATTTTCAAAGCGCTAACAATCTGCTAATCATACGAACACTGATTGGATAACACATCATCAACACATCAAGGGTTTCCCAACATTTATATGTTGACACGCTAAATCAAATTATGCTAACGTTCTCCAATTGTGCGAAAGGATGGATCATACTGTAACTATGTTTTTAGAACACACTAAAAATGTCGTTGAGCTCAAGTGGGTTGTGTAGGCATATTTACCTGATCAGCAGACAAATCTCATGCATATTGAGGAGTTATGGAGAGGATCAGAGGAGTGAATACAAAGGGGGAAAAAAAGATTTAGAGACAAGTAATGGTTGCTATTAGCATGGATGCAGTAAGATTGGGAACTTTACTCCAAGCCCAGGCAGCATTTTTTCAAAGCTTCCCTAACAATGTCTTCCTTTATTATGCGAGGCGTAGCTTGATTGAAAAACACTTCCTACCTCCACACCATTTTATTGTTTTTTTTTTCCTGCAAGAACCTTTAATACCTCTCTTTCTTGACAACTACAAAGCACAAAACTGCATAAATGAAGTGTTTTAGAGACCCTCTGTGCAACTGATGTAACCATTAAAGTATTATTTCCACATCCTGTTAAATGTATTCGTCAGCTTGCCACCTAATGCATAAATACCTGTTGTGGCTCTGTGAAATATAGCTCTCAGCTTTACGAAAAGAGCAAAATAAACCATATCTCCTCACTCCCGATCCCTTTGCCGCTTTATTTGCCCTTCTTGATTGAGTAAAGTGCATTTATAAGCTATCTAGAGTACGTGGATTTGCCAGCTGCTGCAACTTCCAGTTTGTCTCTGTCTTTGGTGCTACATCGAATTCATGAGTTCAATATGAATCAAAAAGGCTTCTGGCACAGCTTTAAGGGAGTCCTGAACAGGCTTATGCTCTTCTTTTACACTCAGGAATAGGGAATTTCTAATGCAGCAGCTGTTTGACCAACGTTAAATGGCTTAGAATGGAACCGCTGGCAGCACTGATGACATTTTTAGTGGATGTTATGGCTGTAACTGGCTGCTTATGAACTAAGGTGAATATTCAACATGTCAAGCCACTGGCTGTTGTTAAAAGCTCCGGAAAGTATTGCGTCTCCTTCTCTCTGGTGGGAACTTTGACGTTGCAGATCTGGGAAAGCCGATATTTTAACATGAAATTGAGTAAAACAATGGCTTACCATAAGCTTAGTAACTAAAGCCATTTTTTTTATGAAGGCTGATAAAATCATAAAACCGGTAGATCAGATCATAAGTGGCTTATCAAGACTCTCATCACTTCAAGGCAAAGAGAGAGCATTGGTGAAAACATAGGTGGGAGTTGGAGGGCCTGTCTCAAGATCCCCCCCACTGCAACTGTCATTATACGCTTATGAGCTTTCAGCCCATCGGGAGACATGTCTGTTGCTCTTTGAAGCTACCAGCGACACCTTCAAAGCTACTGCTCCTCTTTGAAGTTTTCCCTGCCGTTTTCCTCCTCCAGATGACATATCTTAATTCAGATGAGGAATTAAACTATGCTATTGCACATATATCACAGGATTGTACAGTAGTAGCCATGTGATGACTGGTCTTCACATTTTGCACTGGAAGTCACCTTATCACTCATTGTCTCGATGATAGATTATTGTAGTCAGTAGTGGACTGCATAACAAAACAATGACTTTAGGGATGGCATGATCGCTCAGTCGGTACCCCCACTTTGGTCCAGAGTGAGACATTGCAACAGCTATTGAACAAATTGACATTAAAGTTTGTAACTTTACCAACTTGGTAGATATATTCATGGTTCCCAGATGACAAATCTTAATCGCATTAGTGATCCCCTAGTCTTGCATTGTCAAAACTTACTTCACAGCGCTGATATTTAGAAATTATGGTCGGGTTCGGGTCGGACTCGGTCACATCAGCGCGATAAGGCATTTGTTGTGAAATGGTGCTGCGGCTTCTTTAAGAGGTGTGTGTGTGTGTGTGTGTGTGTGTGTGTGTGTGTGTGTGTGTGTGTGTGTGTGTGTGTGTGTGTGTGGAAAGTGGGCAGAAGAGAGAGAGAGAAAGAGGAAGCAGACGTGTTGTATGAAACAGAGCAGAGTTGGTGGAATAAGTTTAAGTTTTGTACACAGTGTGTGTGTGGTGTCCGAAATAAACCCGACTGAAAGCCAAGTCCATTCATTTTCTCACCAGAAACGGGATTTTAACCCTGACGATATTCATGTTATAAGGTCGGCCCTGGAGGTAACGGGTCTCCCCTGATTTTCTGATCACGGTCGGAAACGAAGCAATCAGGAAAGGTTAAAACACTGAACATTTTAACAGCTTAACGTGCGCTTGTTGCTCCGTGCACTGATGCGCTCATCTGTTGACATTTCCGAATTCCTACAGTTGCTTAATAAAAGCTGGCTTTCCACACAAAAACATAGCCTACATGTGTCATTAGTATGAGAAAAATTTGATTTTAACTGTGTCGGGCTCGGACAGGGCTCGGACACAAATTTCCTAATGCCTGTCGGGCTCGGGCTGGGTTCGGTCACGGCTCTGTCGGACGTGGGCCGGGTTTGGACAGAAAAATCTGGCCCGATCAGGACTCTACTGCACCGTAAGGTTTGGTTACCCCACAGAAACGTTCTGGGATAGGAGAAAAAAACTCCCCCGGGTTGTTTGCATTTCTTAAAACCAATAGCAGTCGTCTTGGACGGCGCTAAGTTTGGGACGCAGCAACAGTGGCTTTGCAAAATAGTCTCAAGAAGGAACTTGGTTTGGTGGAACATACAGTATGCACCCTGCAAAAGAAAACGCCACTTAAAATATAAAATGAAGTTAACTGTTAACACAATACAGTAACAGTAACTATTTAAATAAGAGGGATACATGGTTAAACTTAATTTGCTCTTATCAGTGTATCAGCATCTGTACTTCTTCCACAGCAATCCCCACCAATCGGTACCAAAGCGTCCCAGTTAGAGAGTAAATGCTGTAAACATATTCTTTGTAAATCTTTACAATCATTCCCCGAAAGAACCAAGCAGGCTTGCCTTATTTCACGATCCAAATTTTCTTCACACTTTTCAGTGTGTAGCTTGCTAGCTTGAAGGTGGTTGTTTCCCGTAGAAAAGGGATTTTAAGAACGACAACGGAAAGAGGAAGGTGAGGGATAAAGCCTGACATCACACGCCGGATGTCAGGCTTAATCCTGGAAATTTACTCCCGTTAATCCAGACTAGTGATCCCTTGATATTTCCTGTAGCTCCTCCAGTAGGACAACATGTTCACTTATACTGTAAAATATCTCTACATCTACTATATTGATTTGCACAAAATTGTGTACAAACATTCATGGTTCCCAGTGGATGAATCCTAAAGACTTTGGTAATCCTGACCTTTCCTATAGCACTACAATGAGGTTGACATTTGTGGTTTTAAGTAAAATTTCTCAAAAACTAAAGGATAGATAGCCAATAAAATTTGGTACAGACTTTCATGTTCCCCTAAGGATGAATTGCAATCCCTTTGGCAATCCCTTAATCTTTAATGTACCTAATCCTTAGGTTTATGACCAAACACCTGCCATAATTTCCATCAGCTTTTGTTCATGTTTATAGCTAATTAGTAAAGTATAGCACACTAACATGTTAAACTAAGATGTGTTAGCATTTAGCTCCCAGAACCACTGTGCCTAAGTACAGTACAGTCTAACAGAGCATTGGTGTACACTCTTAGTCTTGTTCTTATTAATATGCAGCCCAGCTGCTCACTCAGTTATAAAAATGAAAACCACAAAAGGGAATCCCAATAAATGAACCTGTTTTTGTTCATGTCCTTGCACTTAAAAGGGACACCACACTTCTCCGAGATAATTACATACTGTACAGTATGCAAGGACAGAGTAAAATGGTCACACTGTATTCCCAATCCTGCAGCAGAGACAATACCCTTCACCTTTTGCCCCCTGGAAGAATGGAAATGCACAGAATGCGACTGTAATTACATGAATTGAGAAATAGTCATTTGGTCCCTAAATCTGTTACCAGGCTATGACTCCATTATCCTGGGAGTGGGGATACTTAATTGTTATTGCTTTGGTGTTTTCCCATTCCCATTATGTCTGGTTTCTTTGCTGCTTATCTCTTAATTGTGCTTTTGATGTTAATCAGATCGGAAATTTTCATTTGCTGCAGCGCCAGAATGGACCTCCATTGATTGGTGTTACGTCAGTTGTTGCCCAGCCGGTACTAGCAAAAATTCAAAATTGGTATGGTTGATATGATATGGTTTTGCATTTAAATGAAACACACAGCAAACAAGAATTCACAGGCAAAGCTTTGAGTGCAGTTTGTAGTTTATGAGCTTAACGGTACTGTATATGCAAATATACGGCAGCACCACGTTCAATTTGAATTGTAGCTCTACTGGAATCTGAATACCAACTGTGAAGAAAATAAAAGATATTCCCAGGGTAAATAAGTACTTTGGAAGATGTGAAGGCTTATTTTTGGGAAACCTAAAATGGCATGAATATACTGTTGTTTTTATCAAATGATCTTTCTATTGTTGTGTTCGTGAAGGTGAAGTATTAATTTTTCAGCTCCCAACAGCTGCTGTTTATAATACTGCCTGATAAATAATAATAGAATTTTAAACACCATTAGGTTAATTGTTTTTTTTTTTTTATTAAATATGCACCATTAGGTTAATAGATTTCTTATTAATTTATGCTGAGAAGCTCTCATTACTAACAAGTCTTCCAAAATTCTTCATACTGTTTGTTTTTTGTCCTCCATGTTTTGAGTGCAACATACTCATCAAAGGGTAGTCTTATAATTTGAAGGGGACACAACTTTTCCTTTCTCTACTGATAATTACAGGTATTTTACACTAATATTTGTAGATAGTAATGTTGCAAACCAACTCACCTTTGATGGCATTAAAAACATTATACATTCTGGATATGCTCTTAGTTCTGAAGAAACTTTTTGTTCCACCTCTACGGGAGTTTTCTATACATCTGTGATGCTGAGCATATTTCCAAGACAACCGTCTGTCTGGCTGTCAGAAATGTGACTGAACGCACTGACACGTTTGCTGAACACTACATACTGTTTTTGGTGCTCCCAAGTCACACAAGACTCATCCAAGAATAATTACACATAATTGCAGGTATCAGTCTAATCTATAATTAATTTATTCAGTGTGAAGCTTTGAGACTTGAAGCACTAATTCATTAATTTGATATGCTGTATTTAAAGGGGTGATAGAATGATTGTATAGGGTATTTCACACTATTCCTTATGGTCTCCTAATGGGGAATGTAACATTAGTTGGGCTGAAAATGGCCTGGTTGATATTTTATTGGCCCTTATGCATCCCTGTGTTTTGGCCCTATTTGTAACAAGAGCTTTTCTTCCAAATATGGTATGCTCATGAATATTTAGATGAGCTGCACGCTGATTAGTTGATCCCCCATACACACACATTAGAGACGCGCGCTGATTGGTTGAGCGAATCCCCATACACACACATTAGAGAAGCGATAGAATCTCATATTCCAAACACTGCAATGTTTCATTACCAAATTCACTTATGAGACTTTTTATGCGATAAATCAACTATATAAAGCTCAAATATGGGCCGTTTTATGAAAATTGATGGCTAATTGCAAATTTGGTAAGACGTGTCGGACTTTAGGAGCTCCACACAGTCTGATGACAAAGCGGCAGCCTGCTGGGCTCCATACCCAGCGCAAAGTCACCCTTTGTGGATTACTGCACTACCGGGGCTCCGCTGCCAGCTGCCGGCATAACTATAATATATTTACAGTTTGAATTTCGTCACTGCACTTATATCACAGCTACCCCAAGGTCTTACAAAGCTAACGTTGTGTCTGTTTTCAATGTAAGGCATTTGTATGAACGTTTTGTTAGGAGGAGCAGCTAGCTAGCTATATGTCCCATCCAAAACAATGTGAAAATATCGCTGCTAGCTAGCTACACTTTCTATACTATAGTGGCTATATTTACAGTTTGAATTTCGTCACGGCACTTATATCACAGCTATCCCAAGGTCTTACAAAGCTAACAATGATGTCAGATTTCAATTTAATCAATTTTTGTGAATTTCAGAGGAATTCTAAGAGGAGGCTAGCTAGCTCTCATTGATAGACCTAGCTCCATCCAGCCGCAGGCTCTATCAATGAGATTCGCGGACAAGAGGTGTTTATTTCACCGATCGTTTATTTAAATAACTCAAAACATTATAATTACACACATCATAAGATTAACTGGGACCTGTGGTAAGAAATTGCTGGCATAACAAGCTCGCTGACCGCGCTCTCACTCACACACAGTGCATTTAGAAGGAAGAGGGGAGCTGCAGGCCCTGGAGCTCTGTCCAGGCAGTGGTGTTTGTTAACCAATTAACCCACAAAATGGTGACTTTGCGCGGGTATGGAGTGCCGTGGGCTGCCAGCCCTGACGGAGCTCAATCGAGCATACAGCAGGCCGGGGTCTGTGAAAGAAGGCAGGCCAGGCGGCGAGGCAGCAACACAGGCAGCACCGGCCGCTGAACTCCGACACACAGTCGGACAAAAATTGCAATTAGACATAAATTTTTGTAAAACAGCCCATATTTGACCTCTACATAGTTGATTTCTTGCATAAAAAAGATTCAGATGTGAATTTTGTAATGGAATAGCAGAGATCTGCGCGACCTAGACTACGTTTACAAGCTGTCAATTTTATGTTTATGTTATGGTCGGGTTAAGGTCACTATTCGGGTTTCTGAAACATTTGGGAATAACCCGTTTACATGCATGAGCAGAGAGAGTTACTCCTGTATACATGGAATTTGTAATCAATTGGCAATATCCCGATGTAAACGGCGACGCACGGTTAGCGTCTGGACGTACGGACAACCTTAATACGCAATAACTTTTCGGTCACCTTCTTATAAATCTCACTATCTCGGTACTTTCTACCGTCAACAAAAGACATTATATTAATGGTTTTCACCACACTAATAAAGAAATTGGTTTCCTCCTCGCTCCAAAAGTGTGGTGCTGTGCTGCGTCTCGCCATGTTTACCTCTACTTCTTGTTTACTTCCGGTATACTGCGTGCAGGTTTTCTGCATTGACATATATATATAATTATTATTATAACTATGTTTTCTGGCGCATACAAGAAGTTCCTCTATTCAAAAGACCAAGATTCCTTGCAAATAGAACATGCGCAGAACACAAATCAATGTTCCTTTTGATGGGGATATGCCGATACGCGTTTACATGACCACAATTTCGGGTTAGAAAAGGGGTAACCCAGGTAGCATATTCAGGTTTTTAAAAACCGGAATATGAGCATATTCGGGTTTTTGACGGTGTTTACATGGCCGTGCGTGACCAGGTTATTGCTAATATTCCGGTTTTGAACGGGTTATTAGCTGCATGTAACATAGTGCTAGATTCAGAAGACTACCTGATCTCAGGTCAGTTGTGTAGCCTATGTAAATGTTGGGGCGTGAGCATTCTCTTAATACACCCATGGGCGTTACAAAGGTACAGGTTTTGAGATGCTTACGTAAGCAACTAGCTTTGTTGAGATTTGCCTGTTTTAAGCGGCAGTTTCAAAATATGAGATTTTCATACTAAAGCGGTGTCAATGGGATTTTGAGCTTCTATGTATGTCCTATTTACCCACCGAACTGTCGTTATTCAACTATGACAAGGTAAAATCGGTTTTGCATTCTATCACCCCTTTAAGGTTTTCCAGGTGTGACTGGCTGCATAGATTGGCTCATATTCCTATCACAGCCCCTTCAGTAAATTAAGGAGATTATGTTATGATGATATGATATTATATGATTATTTTCCAAGGCATTAAAGTACAGGTAGGTCTAAATAGTAGCCTTTAGCATTCCAAATAAAAGATAAGTCACAATATAGCTACAGTAAGGGTGGAGTTGGTCTAATTTCCATGACGTTCCACTTGCGGGATTGCTCCGACGCTGCTGGAAATTCCACCGTATGTCCTTCGTTTTGGCTGGATGTCTGGTATCTTCCTCTTTCTTTGTGTTGGCATTCTAAACTATGGTCATTTTATGAGGACTATGGTTAAAGATATGGTGCATAGTTTCTGTCGCCCCCATGAGGAAGTAATGACATCAAAACTGTTGGAGCATCCACATGATACAAGCCTTCCGTGAACACGCACCCCCCCACCACACAGTTGATAGTAGCCAAGGAAGACACAGAGGTGGACTCTTCAGAAGAGGTAATTATCTTCACTCGAGTTTCTGCGTGCAAAAGTCGCCGTGCGACACAATCTCCTGAACACAGCCATACTGACAAATACAGAGAGTTGTGTGGTGCTGGTAGTTTTAGTTAGCTTTGTATCAACTCATTTGGCAATGGCTTGACTGTAACGGACGTTCATTAATATAAACAAAAGTTACGCACTACAGCTTTAACTGCTCCTCAGATCTCTGCAGGGTAAATCCAGACAGCTAGCTAGACTATCTGTCAAATCTGAGTTTTCTGTTGCATGACTCACAACATTTCAACTCACACGTGTTCCGAGGCTATTTTGTAGTGGCACCGTGGCTCTGTCCGGCGCATAGTGCCACCCAAGGCAATTGTGATTGGTTTAAAGAAATTCCAATAAACCAGAGCATGTTTTTCTCCTATCCTGGAATGTGTGGACTAGCCACACCCTCCTCCGCAGCGCTGTGGAGGAAGGTCTGGCAATGCAAGACTAGGGTGGAGTTGACCATTGCTAAATAAATTGCTAAAGGCCCGGCTCCATTGCCTCCGTAGGCTCAGGTTCGCCCCAGCAAGGGCATGTGACATTATTGCAGCATGTGTGATTCTCCACAACATTGCCACAAAGGTGGATCATTTTTTATTTGAAAATCATCCACCTATGGGCACCTCACCCACTTTTTGACTGATGTTGTATACGGTGGTATTTCTATTTTTGTCTTTTGCATCTGCAGCCTTATGTGGTCCATTTCTTAATATTTTTCAATTAGCTTCACTAAGTACACCTTGTACAGCTGTTTCACAGGGAGCTATAGGAACACAAAAAATAAAGACATTGAATTTCTACTTAGTGGCATTGTAAAGTCATGGGCTCAGTGTGTGAAATAGCCCAGATGAAAGAGAAAGACACCCTCCCAAACACTTTCATTGATATACAGTCCGATTTACTCAAGAAAACCACAGTCTCGTTTAGAACAGCTTACACTGTGGCAAAGGAAAGGCTATCGTACAAAAAGCTCAACCCACTCATGACAATGCAGGAGCTTAATGGAGCCGAAGTTGGTAATATCCATAAATCTGACCATGCATGCGCAGAAATAATCAGTCACATTGCCAAGGAAATGCGCTGCAAATTAGTCTGCAATGTGAAAGAAATGGATTCACGGGTGTCAATCACAATCGATGAAAGCAACATTCGTGGCAGTCCCTATCTAATAATCTACGTAAGATGTGATGTCTGCGGTAAGGGGGATGAGGATAATGTTTTCCTGGATCTAGTGGAACTTAAAGGTCCAATGGCATGAAAATTTCACTTTATGAGGTTTTTTAACATTAATATGAGTTCCCCCAGCCTGTCTATGGTCCCCCAGTGGCTAGAAATGGTGATAAGTGTAAACCGAGCCCTGGGTATCCTGCTCTGCCTTTGAGAAAATGAAAGCTCAGATGACCGTTTTGGAATCTGCTTATTATGAGGTCATAACAATAAACAATTTGGCCAACCAATGAGAGAGAGACATCATGGCTTTCAAACAAGAAAAGTGGCAGTTGGTCAAGGCCACACCCCCACCCTCCACCTTGCCCCTCCAACTCTCCTCCTCAATAGCTTCAGACACAGAAATGGCACATACTAAGGAAAGCTCATTGTGGGACTGGCTCTATTGGCTGTAGTTCTGCACCAAAGCTGAATTTCGGGAAAGAGACTTCAGATACAGTATTAGGGGACCACTAAGGTCTATATAAAGGCATCCAAAGAGCACCATGTCATGGGACCTTTAAGGATGTGGTCAATGCTGAATCCATTAACTCGATGACGAGTGGCGAGTCTACATAAAGCTGAAATGGATGCTCACAGGAAAAGCCAGTGGGCTTGTCGTTAGACTCAAAGAAAGGTTTCCGAATGTGCAGTCTGTTCACTGCCTGCCGCATAGATTAGAACTGACTGTCAAAGATGCTCTTAAAGAAGTGGCTGGCACTAATCAGTTTGAGTTCTTTATTTCAAAATTATACTCACTCTACAATCAGTCAACCAGGAACGCCAGATTGCTTAGAGAAGCAGCGGCCGAGCTCGACATGGAAATACTGAAAATAGGTCAAATCTTCACCATCAGATGGGTTGCCAGCAGCATTAAAACAGTAAAAGCAGTATGGAAAGATTTCCCCGCACTAGCACTCAGTTTTAAAACCGCCAGTGAGGAAACACAAAAAAATACAAGGGACTTCTGAAGCACCTTGCTCACTCAGGATTTGTGGAAGATTTGGCTGTCATGAAAGAACCTCCTGCATGAATTCCAGAGCCTGTATCTCAAGCTGCAGAAAAGAGAAATGTCACTTGTGGATTCAAGTCTCGCCATGCAACAAACTGTTTTAACAGCCATGACGACGACTGGTGGGGGGAAATCAACCAAGAAGGCTGAACGGTCCTTCTCATCTGGCCTTTCAGGCAGGGCAAAAATAAACCGTCTCAGTTTCATGAATCAGTGATTGGGTCTCTAACTAAGCAATTACCGGAGTCAAATTTGGTCCTGATGCTCAAAGCTCTTGAGCTCTTGACAAGCGTTTTTGGCCAGAAGAGTAGGAGGACCTGGTTTTGCATGGCGAAC
Organism: Perca flavescens; assembly: GCF_004354835.1. Classification (NCBI taxonomy): domain Eukaryota; kingdom Metazoa; phylum Chordata; class Actinopteri; order Perciformes; family Percidae; genus Perca; species Perca flavescens. The sequence continues at coordinate 30,455,189 of NC_041341.1, forward strand.
CAGAAGAACACAGCCTTGCGAAAGCACTTGGAGAACCAACCAGGGAGGGTGTGGAGCAGTTTCGAGACTGGAAACGTCAGCTGAGTGCGAACAAGGCTTTTCCGCAGTTAATAACATGGACAACCAGACGGGCAACAGGTTGCGCAAAGACAGCCTGTCTTCACTCTTGTTTGTGGACCTCAACGGACCTCCTCTGGACAAATTCGACCCAGTTCCATTTGTCAGAAGCTGGATTAAAGCAGGACATCGCCTCTCTTCTTCCTGGAAACCAGGACAGCAACCACAAGAAGTCGAGCCAAAGCATCTTTGGTTTATTCTAACTTAAGGTAAGAGGCTATTTTTTTCAATCTTTGCAGTAACTGAATTGTGATGATAGAACAATGTGTGCTTTCCGGCTTTGGCATACTGCATGGTTATGTAGGCCTTGTGGTTGGTTGTGGTCTTAGTGAAGCAGCCTAACCTTGGAGTTGGAGAAGTTGGAGTGATTTGAGAGAGAGAGGGAGAGGGAGAGGGAGGTTTGGCTTGTTGTAGGCTATTAGTCAGCATCCGCCGTGGTGCTTTTTTCATCCGTGCAGGGCGCAAGAGCGCAAAAGAAATCTTCACGACTGCACATGCGCAAAGGGATAAACCCAATAGCAACAGAGGGCTCTTAGAGGGCTATACATATACTCATAGAATCTGGAGTTACAATACGTAACTATTGTAATGATGTCTTGTAATGAAATTATACCTTACCTGGTTGAACCACATTTTATATTTAATAGAACCCTAACCGTGAGGTGGTTGATGGGACAAACAAACACAGGACCTTTGCTCAAGAGACCAGGGTTTGTGTCCTATGTTTAACAAAAAGTCAACTGTCATTTTGAAATGAAGGTAGTTTAATCTATAAGTGTTACGGACCTTAATCTGTGATGCAATGATGTACGTTTTTATGGGACTCATTTTAAGCCAATCCCTGATGTTTTACTAACTCTAAATTAATATTATCTTTACCTAAACTGAACTAGTTCTGTTTCACAATGTTTACTACTTTCTACTAGTTGTACTAAATCTTTTAAAACTGCAGCCATATGAGGATGTGTTGAACATGTTATATGGCCTTTAACCTTCACTAAACACTGCACTGAAATTTGAAATTACATGCAAATTGTGTCTTGTAAAAAGTGTTCAAAATGAGGGTTTCCTATAAGACCTTAGAATTTAAATGTTGCCCTTTTCAAATAAACATTGTATTGTTATGCAACATATCTAACAGTGATAATATCTTAACATTGTATACCTTTCCTTGTGAAAAGTGGGTTTGAGAAGGATGTTACTTTGAGGATTGTCTGTTCAGTATTAAATATTCCCAGCACTGCACTGAATTCTCTAATACATTATTTGTGTTTTGAATGGTATTTGAAGTTGAAAGAATATTTACTTCAGACACAGTTTAGCTGAAATGCTGTGTGCGAGGTAAATAAAATCAAAGCGAGGGAGAACAGACCATCTTTCCTGTGCCTCCCGGGCCCCTGGGGCAGATGCTTCGTGTACAAAAATAGAAGATTTCTCATTGGTACAGATTGTTCAGCAGGGGAAAATAACTTCAAAACACCTTTAGCTGAAAGGGTGAAATGCAAAGAGTTTTTGCGACCTGTC